>NW_026602238.1:0-22119 GCF_029448725.1 Salvelinus fontinalis | reverse complement strand
AGATGGTGTGATGATCACTTTTCACCATTAGTTTGGGGGGGGATTGTTTTACAACTTTATTTAATGATACTCAGTTTATGAAATGAATACATGTGTTTATTAATTGTCTTTAAAGCTACATGAGTTATTTTAGTTACTGATCATGAATGTGTTTGGATAACTGCATTGAAGAAAACGTTATTGATCTGCCAATGAAAAATAAAGTTACATGAATATGTACTGGTCAACCTCTTCTCTTTAGTATTCAGTTCTTCATATTAGATCTGACAGTATGAATGGTTCTTATGGTTGTATTCAGTTCTTCATATTAGATCTGACAGTATGAATGGTTCTTATGGGCTGAGTGCCTGGAGTGTTTTTGTATGACTACAGTCAGGAGTTCTCTCTGACCCTGTGATGTCACCAGTACATTAAGTACATTCATCTTAAGATAGCCAGGTGAGACAACCACATATCACAGTAAATACATTTCTCCTCAATTAGTCAGTGTCACATTATTATTATTATTTGTATTAGTATTATTAGTATTTTGAGGGGATACTCTTTAAAGACGTAGGGTTTCAGACCTTTTCGGGCAGATGGGGAGGGACTTTGCTGTCCTAGCATCAGAGGGAAGCTGTGGCCTCCATTGGGGTGCCAGGACAGAGAAGTGCTTTGACTGGGCTGAGAGGGAGACCTCCTGTAGCAGTGGGACGGCCATGAGACCAGAGGTGGCAGAACTGAGTGCTCGGGTTGGGATACAGGGTTTGAGCATAGCCTGAAGGTAGAGATGGAGCTGTTCCTCTTGCTGCACCGTAAGTAAACACCATTGTCTTGTAGTGGATGTGAGCTTCGACTGGAAGCCAGTGGAATGTATGGAGGAGCAGGGTGACATGGGGGAACTTGGGAAGGTTAAACACCCAGACGGACTGCAGTGTTTTAGATAAGTTCAGTGGCGACCCATCACTCAGGGCAGGTGGGCCACCTGTTTTGAGACCCACAGTTTTAGCAATAAAAAAGTGAGAGAAAAATGTTTCTGTTTGCAAACAATGTAAAAAAAACATATATAATTGAGTTATTAATTAAGCCGCATACAGTTATGGTCTCTTTTTTTAGTTTTCTTGAGTAAGGCAGCTCCAAAATGCAGCTGTTTCAGCCTAACTCAGTGCATTCTGTGGAGGTTGGGCAAGCCAGCAGAAAATACAGAGCTTTGTGTTGTGATTGGCTCAGTGTTCTGTCATTCATGGGGACAATATGTCACTGCCAAGTCTAAGTGTAGAACTTGAAAATTCATGCCCCTTGGGTGCTGCCATAGAGTTACATTAGAAGTGCCCATCCAAGAAGGCTCAAGGTCATTGTCCACAGATAAAATCATGTGATATCTACAGTCGCTTTGATTGGACTGATCATGTCAACATCTTACTTTCAAAATCTGAGCTAGCAGTCATCATCATGAATCAAGTTGACAATCTACTGGCAAATCCTTTTTAATCTTTGTCATATGAAGAGAAATAATGAGAAATTATAGATAAAACGTATCGGTGCTCATCGGCCATTGGACAAACAATACACAACAAGTTGGAAATGGCAAATTCAACAATGAGTGGTTTGGAAGGAATCAGTGGCTAACTGCAAGCTTTGCAAAGCAATCATTAGCCTGGTATTCAGTTGAGTGGCTGTGTGGTCCCAAGTCTAAGATTAAGGGGCTCTTTTCCTAGTTTACAATTGTAAACATTTAACAGTGGCCGTGCTGGCAATGAAGCTTGATTTGTGCCGCCCTCAAAACAACTTAACTCGGTACTGCAAAATCTGACTTGAGTGAGTTCAAGACAACTGGGAACTCGGGGGGAAAACAATCCACGACTGGGAAAATACGTTTTAAACTTTCATCCAACTCGGAATTGTAAATTGGGAACTCGGGCCTCTTTCTACAGCTACGACCTGAAGATCACTGACGTCATCATGATTCCATTTTTTTTCTTTGAGTTGCCAGTTGTCTTGAAGGACCATAAATCCAGAGAATGCCAGACTTTGATGACAAAGTTTGATGACAAAATATGCCCATGAAGGACTGCTGCCCCACCTTCCTGTTCAAGTGAGCACAACACAACAAGGTGAGTCCAAAAATGTCTTGTATGCTGTTGCATAAATGATGTAACATGCCAGGGAGATATGTATACTGTAGCTAAGAAAGTAATACTAAGTGTATGTTGTGTAGTAAGATGTTAGTAGACCATGTGCCTCACCCTAATCATTTGGTCTATTTTCACCTCTTCATTTTGCCTACTGTTCTGACTTGGTGGTTCACATGTAGCCTATAACCTGTTTTATAGGAATATAATCATTGAATATTGTAAGGGTTTTCATTGTCTGCTTATATGCCCCTTAATTTATCCTACGGTTCTGACTATTCGTACAGGGAGAACACTGTAAGAACGGCCCATGTTCTGAATTCTGTTGCTTTGCATTTCAAAAGGGCAAATAGTTATATTGACTCCGTCCTAGCTCGCTCATTGATGTCTTAATCGAAATTACAGATGGCCTCTTATCCGCTTTTCGTCCCCTTATGCCATAGTACATCTCAATTGTCAGTAGAAACCACATTTGTTGAAGCAAGTAAGCCATGTTTTTTTTAAAGGCAGTAAATGAGGCTGAATGAACTGTTTTGTTGCCAGACAAGGCTCCGTTGACAGCCAGGTGTAGTAGTGGTAAGTTGTTGGGACTATGCTGTTGGGTCAGCTTTATGTGGGACCTAACAGTTTGTGGGCACCGTTATTGTGCAATTAATGTATTGTTTAGTATTGTTTTGTGTAGTGGCTTTGCTGGCATGTATCCCACTTTTTAATTTAATCAGGCAAGTCAGTTAAGAATAAATTCTTATTTACAATGACGGCCAACCCCGGACGATGCTGGGCCAATTGTGCGCTTCCCTATGGGACTCACAATCACGGCCGGATGTGATTCAGCCTGGATTCGAACCAGGGTCTGTAGTGATGTCTCTTGCACTGAGATGCAGTTTCTTAGACAGCTGAGCCACCCGGGAGCCGCTAAAAGGTTTGCGCCCAACGTCGGGCAGGAGTTTGACGGCACAAGCGGGGAGCCCAGCTCACAGAGATTTGAGAAATGTATTGCTATTCTTCCCCAGAACTGTGCCTGGCCAAAAACCTGTCACGAAGCTCGACGGACAATTTCTTCGACCTCATTGCTTGGATATTGCTCTGACATGCACTGTCAACTGTGGGACCTTATACAGACAGGTGTGTTCCTTTCCAAATCATGTCCAATCATTTGAATTTACCACAGGTGGATTCCAGTCAACTTGTAGAAACATCTCAAGGATGATCAATGGAAACAGGGTGCACTTGAGCTCAATTTTGAGTCTCAGAGCAAAGGGTCTGAAAACTTATGCAAATGAGGTATTCATTTTTATAAATTTGCTAAAATATTCGCTTTGTCATTATGGGGTATTGTGTGTATATTGATGAAGGGTAAAAAAAGTATTAAAATGTGGAAAAAGTCAAGGGGTCTTGTATAATGCCCCGTATATGCTTTAAATTACAAATTTACAGAACTGTAGTGATAAACACAATGAAATAATGGAAAATGCATGTCCAATGGTTATCTCTGTATGAGTATTATCCACATTAAAACACCTAGATAGAGCAGTGGTTATCTCTGTATTAGTATTATCTCTGTATTACCCACATTAAAACACCTAGGTAGAGCAGAGAGGACAGATTATGTGGCTTTGCAACACACAGGTGTTTCATCTCCACACTGGGAGGATTTTAACAGTGCAACGCCACACAGGCCTCATGCCTCTCAGGTAGGAGAGTACCAGAAATAAATGAATAAAAAACACAAAACTAATGAAGGAACACACAGTCACCAACAATATATCCCTGGCGTCAACAGTTTCAACTGGCTCAGCTCGCTGTTACAGTACAGCACCACCAAATTCCATTTATTAAGTAACCGTCTGTCTTATGTAACCATAAAAACGTAAAATATCACACTATTTTGAGAGTCCAGGATTTATATTTACTATGTTACATCTAGTCTATGAGACGAGGCTGCACCTTTACCTACATTATAAACACGCAGATCAAGAGGTGTGTTTTCCCTTCAGCATCTGCATGTGGCATAAGCTCACCCACCTCACAGCATGAATCTAAAATAGTTAATAACTTTGGCTGTGAGTGATGGGAAAAATCAGACTCTAAGGCAATTACTTGAATAATTCAAAGGATGTTTTGTTAACAAACTTGATGATAAAAAATGTTTTTTTTTTAAATGTAACTTCGCTATGGGGCCTTCAATGGGAATTGGGCCGTGCTTCAGCTGAACTGCAGTACCGAAAATGCCCTCTGAGCACAGTGGAAAGCATGCTTATAGACTGGAAGCCTTCCCCCTTGATCCGAGAAGGGTGTAATTGCAGACCGCAATTAGGGGCGTTCTCTGATATCGGGTGTTTCATGATATCTAGTTTACACCAATTGATGCTCCCCATTGGTCCGTGGCCGTTTCTTTTGCGTTGGAACAACACTTGTTGACAGATGTAGCATTGTAGCAAAGCCTAACCCTTTTCCTAACCTTAATCTCAGTCTCCTAAGCGCCATGTTAGTTATCCAAACCTGCATGGTAAACAAATCCCTAACCCTAACCCTCACCCTTTTCCTAACCTTAACCTCAGACTCCTAACCTGCCAAGCTAATTCACCTAACTGCCACTTTAATTATCCTAACCTGTTATGTATGCTATGTGCCTACTTCAATACAAAATAAATTCCATCAGTTTCATAACACCGGATCTGACCAATGGCATTTATCAATTTTTCTTATATCAGGGAATATCCACATCAAGAAACTGTACAGTAGTTCTCCTACTGGGAGGCGCGGGAAATAGTTGAAAGAGTGATTGGTGCTGAGGAAGCTATGGCAGTGGATGCCCCGCAACCTGTTGAGATTCATAATGTCGTTTACCAGTTAAAGGATACCGATTGTAAAGATTAATTGTATTTGCCGCTGAAAGGTTTTTGGGAGTTCAGGAATTGAAATTGGAAGCATTGCACGCAGTGGTGGAAAAAGTACCCAATTGTCATACTTGAGTAAAAGTAAAGATACTTGAGTCCTTTCCTATCAAGGTAAAAGTGAAAGCCACCCAGTAAAATACTACTTGAGTAAAAGTCTAAAAGTATTTGGTTTCGACATATACATAAGTATCAAAAGTAAATGTAATTGCTAAAATATACTTATGTATCAAAAGTAAAAGTATAAATAATGTAATAAATAAAACCCTACTCCTCCACCAGAGCGTCCAGTGTGGCTCTGAACGCTCCGAGAGCGATACGAACTGACAATCTGACACCGCTCTTAATTTACAAACGCCCAAGCGCACTCTGGCACTCCAGATTGAATGTAAGATCACACCCATAATTTACAAACAAAGCATTTGTGTTTAGTGAGTCCGACAGATCAGATGCAGTAGGGATGTGTGAATTGAACAATTTTCCTATATATATCATACACTGTAGTTTGAATAGAACTGTGACTGAAGATGTTCCGGGTAGAAAACGACAGAACTGTGCTGTTATGTCGATAGTGGTTGTGTCCATTTCAACTGTATTATTGTAGGTATGTAATAGCATGTTTAAAGTTTCTAATGTCAAAAGAATATATGATATGTAACAAATCCGTCAAGGTATTATCACGTTTGGTAAAGGTTTTAATTGTATGTGTTATTTTGGGGTCAAACCGAGTGAGTGAAGAACGTGATTATAAACGATTTTACAAGTCACTTAGGTAGACTTCGGGTTTGTATGAGTGTATGAACATAATTTCGTCAGTCATTTCATAAAGATTCCACTTATTTGAGTTCGTTTTTACATGTTCTTGGTTTTGTGTAAAATGTTGTCTATGAGCTGATAAATAGCCTCGTCCGAACCATCCTGATCTCGCGAGTTTACATACACTGTTTCGTAAATTTAAGCTCGCGAGATCAGGATGATTCGGACGAGGCTCTTCAAATGGCGGCTTCAACGGTTTCGGTCGTCTTTCTAGGAGTTTGCTCGTGATGAAATGGCGACAAGAGGCTGTGTGATGGAGTGTCAAAATAGAGGGAAGCTAACTGAAGTTGTCCTTTACCATTTGGAGAGTGAGGCCAACTGCATGGAATGGCATCGATTAATGCGGATGAATCAGAGCACGTATCAAACTCATTCCATGGAGGACCAAGTGTCTGCGGGTTTTCGCTCCACCCTTATACTTGATTAATGAATTAAGGTCACGAATTAGAAAGGAACTCCCCTCGTCTGATTGTCTAGGTTATAATTGAAATGGAGAAAAAAAAATTAGCCCACGTAGACTCGGCCCTCAATGGAATGAGTTTGACACCCCTGAAACAATGGAAATGGAGAGAGAGTTTGAGAAGCAACAGCTGTGCTGGAATGCGATCAATGTGGGGGATATTTCTCATATGGAGCGGGAGGATGAGGGCCTAGAATGTGAATGGTCTGTAGTGGAAAGACAGGAAGAACAGAGGAGTAATGTGTCACAGTGGAAAGTTGGGATGGTGTTTGAGGAGACAACAGGGCCTCATTTACACCCTATCTGATTAACCAAGGCCATAAAAAAGAGAGGTGAAGTTAATCTGGGCCGTGTCCGTGTAAAGGAGAACGTTTTCTGAACTAGCCTACCTGGTTAAATAAAGGTGAAATAAAACATTTAAGATGGTAGATTGTTAATATCTTGTGCTAGTCAGGTTCAGCAAGGGAAGATTATTCAATTGGAAATTCATAATGGGATGAAGCTCAGAATCCATGACCCTGGAGTTTATGCTAAATTGAAGGGAGTAATCTGAGATCCCAATATCTATGTCCATGGATGATATTGTTAAAGAACATGTGAAGGAGACAGAGTGGTTGAAGCCTAAAGGTTGATCAGTAGGAAAGAGGGTTAAAGAAGTGAAAGCTTATCAGTGCTGTTGAGGTTTGAGAAGGTTTTGTCTGGAAAAGTACAGAATAGGATTCCTTAGCTTCAATGTCAGAGATTTTGACCCAGCCTCATCAATCAACCAATCAAATGTATTTATAAAGCCCTTCTTACATCGGCTGATGTCACAAAGTGCTGTACAGAAAACCAGCCTAAAACCCCAAACAGCAAGGTGTAGAAGCACAGTGGCTAGGGAAAACTCCTTAGAAAGGCCAGAACCTAGGAAGAAACCTTGAGAGGAACCAGGCTACGAGGGGTGGCCAGACCTCTTCTGGCTGGAGATTATAACAGAACATGGCCAAGTTGTTCAAATGTTCATAGATGACAAGCAGTGTCAAATAATAATAATCACAGTGGTTGTCGAGGGTGCAACAGGTCAGCACCTCAGGAGTAAATGTCAGTTGGCTTTTCATAGCCGATCATTCAGAGTATCTCTACCGCTCCTGCTGTCTCTAGAGAGTTGAAAACAGCACGTCTGGTGAACAGGTCAGGCTTCCATAGCCGCAGGCAGAACAGTTGACACTGGAGCAGCAACGGAGAATCATCACAGTCTTTTTAAATGCCATAGAATGGAACATGTAGCTGTTGAGTGAAAATATGTGCCAAGTGGCTGGTCTTGTAGTAAGAGGACCTACTGTCAGACTGATGGAGCTTCCATGGCTGGTCTTGTAGTAAGAGGACCTACTGTCAGACTGATGGATTTTTCATGGCTGGTTCTGTAGTAAGAGGACCTACTGTCAGACTGATGGAGCTTCCAGGGCTGGTCCCGTAGTAAGAGGACCTACTGTCAGACTGATGGAGCTTCCATGGCTGGTCTTGTAGTAAGAGGACCTACTGTCAGACTGATGGAGCTTCCATGGTTGGTCTTGTAGTAAGAGGACCTACTGTCAGACTGATGGAGCTTCCATGGCTGGTCTTGTAGTAAGAGGACCTACTGTCAGACTGATGGATTTTTCATGGCTGGTCTTGTAGTAAGAGGACCTACTGTCAGACTGATGGAGCTTCCATGGCTGGTTATGTAGTGAGAGGACCTACTGTCAGACTGATGGAGCTTCCATGGTTGGTCTTGTAGTAAGAGGACCTACTGTCAGACTGATGGAGCTTCCATGGCTGGTCTTGTAGTAAGAGGACCTACTGTCAGACTGATGGATTTTTCATGGCTGGTCTTGTAGTAAGAGGACCTACTGTCAGACTGATGGAGCTTCCATGGCTGGTTATGTAGTGAGAGGACCTACTGTCAGACTGATGGAGCTTCCATGGCTGGTCCCGTAGTAAGAGGACCTACTGTCAGACTGATGGAGCTTCCATGGCTGGTCCCGTAGTAAGAGGACCTACTGTCAGACTGATGGAGCTTCCATGGTTGGTCCCGTAGTAAGAGGACCTACTGTCAGACTGATGGAGCTTCCATGGCTGGTTATGTAGTGAGAGGACCTACTGTCAGACTGATGGAGCTTCCATGGTTGGTCCCGTAGTAAGAGGACCTACTGTCAGAACTGGTCTTTCTACTAGTCCTGACATGCTTTCATTGGTAAGGTCATCAACACTTGGATTGTGTAAAGCAGAAATACCAGGTTTAAAGTTATCTTGTAAACTGCAGCAGAGTTGTTGGGGGTAACAGATGTTACTGTCGGTATGGTTTTTGATAAGCTGGATATCCTGGGGGTGGATTGTCTCAGCATGATATAAACCCCAATGTTTGCAAACACAGAAATGGATCTATTGATACAGTTTATTGGGGGTGTGGGAGGGTTTTTGGGGAAGGGGAGGGTGTGGTAGAAGTTAATAGGGATTCCTTGGTTTATTTTCTTTGTACAGAATTAGACAGACATGGACCTTAAATGTTTGTTTGCGGACCGCCATGATACCATAGGAGGTCTGCATCAACGGACTTCAGTGCAGGTAGTGCCTCATCAGAGAGAGAACATTTCAGTTGCTCTACAGTTTTGAAGCTGAATGTAATGATTATCAGTCCTTTACATGTGTACTAATATTCAGACACATTCAGTTGTTTCTATATTTATCTATATTTCAGGGTTTGCACAAGGTGCTACAAGTAAATAAATATTAGTGCTTGAAAAAGTACTCACCGGTAAGTCCTTGAATTTGACTTGCCACTGTACGAACCCTGATAATTCTTACTATGGTGTGAGTGTAACGAATGTGAAATGGCTAGCTAGTTAGCGGGTACGCGCTAATAGCATTTCAATCGGTTACGTCACTTGCTCTGAGACCTGAAGTAGGGTTTTCTCCTTGCTCTGCAAGGGCTGCGGCTTTTGTGGAGCGATGGGTGGGTGACTTCGTGGGTGACTCATGCTTCGTGGGTGACTGTTGTTGATGTGTGCAGAGGGTCCCTGGTTCGCGCCCGAGGTCGGGGCGAGGGGACGTACTAAAGTTATACTGTTACATGAATGGGAAATAAAATTGTTTTTTGTGAGTGAAATAATACAGTGAAGACAAGGGTATTCATAAAAATGTTTACATAGTACTGCCTACAACATACTGCAATTTTGTACTAAATGGTTTTTGAGTCATTTATGCATTTATGTGAATTTAGGAAATCTACTATAGATTAAGTGCTCTTATGTTATGCAATTTAAAATGTGTACTTTGTGTCTAATGTGAATGAATGTTTTGTCAAGGATTAGCTACCTGATTTACTGAAATGAGATAATTGAACAAGAAAAAAGAGAAAATATTTTTACAGAATAAAGTGCCAGAACTGTCAAGAAAATAACTTTTGTGTCCGTTTGTCTTTATTACTACAGGCTGACTCAGATTAAGTCTGAGGCCGGTAACATCAACAGTGAGGACAAACCCATCCTGCCACTCTCCTTCCACACCTACAGTCACTGGGTCCTGATTGTGACAGTGGAGCCAAGTTTGCACTGCAGGATCCAGAGATGGCATCAGTGAAGCTGGAGGACTGCAGTCAAACACTGGAGCTGAATGTCAACATTAAAGATGAGAAAGAAGAGGAGGAGAAGATTAGGACAACTGTTAGTCATGGTAAGAGCTGGTTCTATCCATAAGTTATCTTCATATATTAGACCTCCATAAGTTATGACCCAGTCTATTGCTAGGTTGAATTCTGTAATTCTGACATCACACATCCCTGAACACCTCAAGACTTCACAGCAAAGCAAAACATTTTAAAACTTGTAACGCCTGCCTTTTCCCACACATTGTTTTAAGAACGTTGAAAATGTTTAATGCCCTCAATCACCTTGTTAGGCATATCACATTTCAAAATAGGCCATGGCATCATTACTGTCAATATTGAATTATAATTTGTTTGCTGCACAGAATATCAGATCTCAACAACGATTGGAGAAGTGATGAACATAACCAGTAGACTACCACATCCTGATGATTTATATCTCATACATATATATTTAATATTTTCTATATCAAGTTGTAGAAACATCTCAAGGATGATCAATGGAAACAGGATGCACCTGAGCTCAATTCAAAAGTTTGGGGTCACTTAACTCCAGTCTCATCGTCAACAGTGAAGAGGCGACTCCGGGATGCTGGCCTTCTTGGCAGAGTTGCAAAGGCCAGTTTTATTGCTTCTTTAATGAGCACCACAGTTTTCAGCTGTACTAACATGAATTCAAAAGGGTTTTCTAATGATCAGTTAGCCTTTTAAAATTATAAACTTGGATTAGCTAACACAACATGCCATTGGATCACAGGAGTGATGGTTGCTGATAATGGGCCTCTGTACGCCTATGTAGATATTCCATAAAATATCTGCCGTTTCCAGCTACAATAGTCATTTACAACAATAACAATGTCTTGACTGTATTTCTATTCAATTTGATGTTATTTTAATTGGCAAACAATGTGCTTTTCTTTCAAAACAAGGATATTTCTAAGTGACCCCAAACATTTGAACAGTAGTGGATATTTAATATTTTATATATCAAGTTGTAGAAACATCTCTAGGATGATCAATGGAAACAGGATGCATCTGAACTCAATTTTGAGTCTCTTGTTTAAAAAAAAAAAGAATGCAAAAATGTCTAAACTTGTTTTAGCTTTGTCATTATGGGGTATTGTGTGTAGATTGCTGATGATATTTTTGTATCTAATTTTAGAATAAGGCTGTAACATAACAAAATGTGGAAAAAGTCAAGGGGTCTGAATACTTTCCGAGGGCACTGTCAGACCCCTTCCCATTTTTCCCGTTTTGGTACGTTACAGCCTTATTCTAAAATTGATTACATGTTTTTCCTCGTCAATCTACACACAATACCCCATAATGACAAAGCAAAAACAGGTTTTAAGAAATTCTTGCAAATTAAAAAAAAAAAAATGATAAGGATTTCTTATTTACGTAAGTTTTTCCAGACCCTTTGCTATGAGATGATCCTTGAGATGTTTCTACAACATGGAGTCCACCTGTGGTAAATTCAATTGATTGGACATGATTTGGACAGGCACACACCTGTCTATGTAAGGTCCCACAGTTGACAGTGCATGTCAAGGTAAAAAACCAATTCATGAGGTGGAAGGATTTGTCCGTAGAGCTCCGTGACAGGATTGTGTCGGCACAGATCTGGGGACCGGTACCAAAACATTTCTGCAGCATTAAAGGTCCCCAAGAACACAGAGGCCTCCATCATCCTTCAATGGAAGAAGTTTGGAACCACCAAGACTCTTCCTAGATCTGGCCACCCGGCCAAACTGAGCAATCGGGGGAGAAGGGCCTTGGTCAGGGAGGTGGCCAAGAACCCGATGGTCACTCTGACAGAGCTCCAGAGTTCCTCTTTGGAACTCTTCCTCTATGTAGAGTGCCCAGATGGAAGCCACTGCTCAGTAAAAGGCGCATGACAGTCCGCTTGGAGTTCGTCAAAAGGCACCTAAATGACTCTGACCATGAGAAACAAGATTCTCTGGTCTGATGAAACCAAAATGTAACTCTTTGGCCTGAATGCCAAGCGTCATGTCTGGAACTAACCGGTCACCATCCCTACGGTGAAGCATGGTGGTGGCAGCAGCATGCTGTGGGGATGTTTTTCAGCGGCAGGGACTGGGTGACTAGTCAGGATCAAGGGACTGATGAACGTAGCAAAGTATAGAAAGATCCTTGATGAAAACCAACTTGAGAGCGCTGGGACCTCAGACTGGGGTGAAGGTTCACCTTCCAACAGTACAACGACCCTAAGCACACAGCCAAGACAACGTGGGAGGGGCTTCGGTACAAGTCTCAATGTCATTGAGTGGCCCAGCCAGAGCCCGGACTTGAACCCGATCAAACATCTCTGGAGAGACCTGAAAATAGCTTTGCAGAGACGCTCCTCATCCAAACTGGCAGAGCTTGAGAGGATCTGCAGAGAAGAATGGGAGAAACTCCCCAAATACAGGTGTGCCAAGCTTGTAGCTTCATACCCAACAAGACTCAATGCTGTAATCGCTGCCAGAGGTGCTTCAACTAACTATTGTGTAAAGGGTCTGAATACGTACGTAAATGTAATATTTCAGTTATTTCTAAAAACCTGTTTTTGCCCTGTCATTATGGGGTATTGCGATGTCATTATGGGGTATTGTGATGCCATTATGGGGTATTGTTTGTAGATTGCTGAGAAGAAGAAAAAACGATTTAATCAATTTTAGAATAAGGCTGTAATGTAACAAGACGTGGAAAAAATCAAGGGGTCTGAATACTTTTTGAATAAATTGTAGATCTTATTTCATGCTACTGAGACTTGGATGGCACCAGTATTGCCAGCATTTGTTTTATTCACTGGGTTATCTGGAGTGATCAGAGAGTAGACTAAAGAAGTGAAGTAGACAAACTGCCAGTGTTTTTGAAGTTATATGAAATGAGTCTGTGTAGTTACTAACCCTTGTGATGTTGAGTGGAGGATGATATAGCTCATCATTTTCACGACTTTTGCCTCTTTTTAGTTTTTGACTCCTACCCAGTTTCAGAATCATTTTTTCCCCATTCCCATACAACCTACTGAAATGAATACATACACTACCGTTGAAAAATCTAGGGTCACTTAGAAATGTCCTTGTTCTTGATAGAAAATTACTTTTTTTCCCTCCATTAAAATAACATCAAATTGATCATTAATACAGTAGACATTGTTAATGTTGTAAATGACTATTGTAGCTGGAAACGGAGGATTTTTTTTTTTATTGGAATATCTACATAGGTGTACAGAAGCCCATTATCAGCAACCATCACTCCTGTGATCCAATGGCATGTTGTGTTAGCTAATCCAAGTTGATCATTTTAAAAGGCTAATTGATCATTAGAAAACCTTTTTGCAATTATGTTAGCACAGCTGAAAACTGTGGTTCTGATTAAAGAAGCAATAAAACTGGCCATCTTTAGACTAGTTGAGTTTCTGGGTCATTTGTCGGTTCGATTACAAGCTCAAAATGGCCAGAAACAAAGACCTTTCTTCTGAAACTCGTCAGTCTATTCTTGTTCTGAGAAATGAAGGCTATTCCAGGCGAGAAATTGCCACGAGACTGAAGATCTCGTACAACGCTGTGTACTACTCCCTTCAAAGAACATCGCAAACTGGCTTTAACCAGAATAGAAAATGGAGTGGGAGGCCCCGGTGCACAACTGGGCAAGAGGACAAGTACATTAGTGTCTAGTTGGAGAAACAGACGTCTCACAAGTCCTCAACTGGCAGCTTCATTAAATAGTACACGCAATACAACAGTCTCAACGTCAACTGTGAAGAGGCGACTCCGGGATGCTGGCCTTCTAGACACTATTCTGGTTAGAGACTGTTTGCGCTGTTCTGTGAAGGGAGTAGTACACAGCGTTGTACGAGATCTTCAGCCGTTTCCAGCTACAATGGTCATTTACAACATTAACAATGACTACACTGTATTTCTGATCATTTTGACATTATTTGAATGGACAATTTTTTAAATTTTCTTTCAAGAACAAGGACATTTGTAAGTGACCCCAATCTTTTGAATTCATTCATTTATTTCACCACTAATGGTAGTGTATTTATTTGTATATATATATATTTTTTTGAATTACCTTTATTTAACTTCCTTAGCAAACTGGTTATTGTCCTGAATTTCAGATGACTGGCGTGCCCAAAGTAAACTGCCTGTAAACTGCCCAGAAGCTAGGATATGCATATACTAGATAGCATTGGATAGAAAACACTCTGAAGTTTCTAAAACTGTTAAAATAATGTATGTGGGTATAAAAGAACTGAAATGGCAGGCGAAAACCTTAAGGAAAATCCTTACGGATTTTTTTTTTGTGGAGGTCACAGGTTTTTTTCAATGCTTGCCAATGGGATATACAAATAGATAGGACCCAGATTGCAGTTCCTATGGCTTCCACTAGATATCACCAGTCCTTAGAATGGGTTTCAGGTATTTGTAGTTTTTCCAAGGTGTCCCCCATTAGAAAAGTAGTCATGTTGCGCGCATCAACGAGAGTGCGCTCTTTGTTATTTATTTTCGCTATTGAACAGACTATTCTCCGTCTTAAATATGATTTTTTATTTAGATATTAGAATACCTGAGGATTAATTAGAAACATCGTTTGACTTGTTTGGATGAACTTTACTGGTAACCTTTTGGATTTGTTTGTGTGCATGTTGAACGAGTTAATTACTGAATCAAGCGCGCCAACTAAACTGACATTTTTGGGATATAATGAAAGACTTTATCGAACAAAACGACCATTCATTGTGTAGCCTGGGACCCTTGGAATTGCAATCAGAGGAAGATCTTCAAAGGTAAGTGATTTATTTAATTGCTGTCTGTGATTTTGAAAACAGGTTAACTAGGCAAGTAAGTTAAGAACAAATTCTTATTTTCAAGGATGACCTTTTACCTTGTCAGCTCAGGGATTTGATCTTGCAACCTTTCGGTTGCTCTAACCACTAGGCTACCTGTCACCCGGTATGGCCAGAAGAGGAATGGTCACCGCTCTGAGCCTGGTTCCTCTCTAGGTTTCTTCCAAGGTTCCTGCTTTCTAGAGATTTTTTTGTGGCCACTGTGCTTCTACATCTGCATTGCTTGCTCTTTGTGGATTTTCGGCTGGGTTTCTGTTAAGCACTTTGTGAAAACTACTGATGTAAAAAGGGCTTCATTAAATACATTTGATTGACATGTATATCACACCAACTGACTGGTTCTTCTGATGTTCACAGGATACCATGTTGAGACATTCTCTACATCCAGAGATCAACAGCAGGAAGATCAGAGAGATAAGAAGTCTCATCACTGCCCACATTGTGAAGAGATTTTCCCATTTCTATCAAAGCTAAAAATACACCTAAAAATACACACCGGAGAGAAGCCTTACTCCTGCTCTGACTGTGGAAAATGTTTCAAAACATCAACTCAGCTAAAACTTCATCAGAGAACACACACAGGAGAGAAGCCTTATTACTGCTCTGACTGTGGAAAACGTTTTAAAACATCAACTCAGCTAAAAGTTCATCAGAGAACACACACAGGAGAGAAGCCTTATTACTGCTCTGACTGTGGGGCAAGTTTCTCTCATCTGGGCACCTTACAAGCACACCAACGTATACACACAGGAGAGAAGCCTTATTACTGTTCTGACTGTGGAACTAGTTTCTCTCAATTTTCCCACTTAAAAACACATGAACGTGTACATACAGGAGAGAAACCTTACGTCTGCTCTGAATGTGGAAAATGCTTCACAACATCAAGTGATCTAAAAGTTCATCAGAGAACACACACAGGAGCGAAGCCTTATTCTTGCTCTGACTGTGGAAAATGTTTTAAAACATCAAATGTACTGAAAGTTCATCAGAGAACACACACGGGAGAGAAGCCTTACGTCTGCTCTGACTGTGGAAAGAGTTTCTCCCAATTTTATACCTTAAAAACACATGAACGTATACATACAGGAGAGAAGCCTTACTCCTGCTCTGACTGTGTAAAATATTTCAAAACGTCAACTGAGCTAAAAGTTCATCAGAGAACACACACAGGAGAGAAGCCGTATTACTGCTCTGACTGTGGAAAATGTTTAAAAACATTAAATGAGCTAAAAGTTCATCAGAGAACACACACAGGAGAGAAGCCTTACGTCTGCTTTGACTGTGGAACTAGTTTTTCTCAACTTTCCCATTTAAAATCACATGAACGTATACATACAGGGGAGAAGCCATACTCCTGCTCTGACTGTGGAAAATGTTTTAAAACATTATATGAGCTAAAAGTTCATCAGAGAACACACACAGGAGAGAAGCCTTACGTCTGCTCTGACTGTGGAAAATGCTTCACAACATCAACTGATCTAAAAGTTCATCAGAGAACACACTCAGGAGAGAAGCCTTACGTCTGCTCTGACTGTGGAACTAGTTTCTCGCAACTTTCCCACTTAAAATCACATGATCGTATACATACAGGGGAGAAGCCATACTCCTGCGCTGACTGTGGAAAATGCTTCAAAACATCAACTGTGCTAACAGTTCATCACAGAACACACACAGGAGAGAAGCCTTATTACTGCTCTGACTGTGTAAAATGCTTCACAACATCAGCTAAGCTAAAACTTCATCAGAGAACACACACAGGAGAAAAGCCTTACTCCTGTTCTGACTGTGGTGTGAGTTTCTCTCGGCTTGATACCTTAAAAACACACCAACAGATACATAAAGGAGAGAAGCCATACTCCTGCTCTGCCTGTGTAAAATGCTTCAAAACAGCAACTGAGCTAATAGTTCATCAGGGAACACACGCATGAGAGATGCCGGCTTACGTCTGTTCTGACTTTTGGGTGAGTTTTTCTCACCATAGCAACTTAACACACCAATGTATACACACAGGAGAGAAGCCTTACTCCTGCTCTGTGGAATGGTGGGCGTGTAACTCAAACTTCTAGCCAAAGTTTGCGTGTTTGAATCTCATCAAGGAGGACTTTAGCATTTTAGCTAATTAGCAACTTTGCAACTACCTACTACTTTTAGCTATTACTTAGCATGTTAGCTTAGCATGCAACTACTTAGCATGTTAGCTAACCTTTCCCCGAAACCCATTTAACTCTACCTTAAACCCCTCACCCCTAACCTAAGTAACGTTAGCAACAACAAATTGGAATTCGTAACATATCATACATTTTACAAGTTCGCAACATATTGTATGAATAGCAATGCGTAAAATAAAATACGAATTGTAATTCGTAACATACGATACGTCCTACAAGTCGTATTATACTAAACAGCAATTTACAGTTCGTATAAGGATATCAGTCAATTGAAATAAATGTGGCCCTAATCTATGGATTTCACATGACTGGGCAGGGGCTCGCCATGGGTGGGACTTGGGAGCCAGGCCCAGCCAATTAGCATGAGTTTTCCCCCACAAAAGGTCTTTATTACAGACAGAAATACTACTCAGCCCCCCCCCCCCCCCCTCCCCTCTCCAGACAATCCTGCAGGTGAAGAAGTCTTGGGCTGCCGTGGTTACATGTGATCTGCAGTTGTGAGGCCGGTTGGATATACTGCCAAATTCTCTAAAAGGACGTTAGAGGTGACTTATGGTAGAGATATAAATATTGAGTTCTCTGGCAACAGCTCTGGTGGATATTCCTGCAGTCATCATGACAATTGCACATTCCCTGAACTTGAGACATCTGTGACATTGTGTTGTGTGGCCTTTTATTGTCCCCCAGCACAAGGTGCACCTGTGTAATGATAATGCTGTTTTATCAGCATCTTGATATGCCACACCTGTCAGGTGGATGGATTATCTTGACAAAGGCTGAAATGCTCATTAACAGGGATATAAACAAAGTTGTGCACAACATTTGAGAGACATTAGCTTTTTGTGCATATGGAACATTGCTGGATTTTTTTATTTCAGCTCATGAAACCAACACTTTAGATGTTTGGTTTATATTGGTAGTCCAATGTAATGTAACCAAACATACTAAATGGAGTGGCACTGATGCTTTTTGTATAATATAATATGTTTTGCTCTGGGACCACGTTGTCCCTCTGCAGTATTCTGTGGGAAAGAGCTAGTATACACTCTTTTTATTGAACCTTTATTTAACTAGGCAAGTTAGTTAAGAACCAATTCTTATTTACAATGATGGCCTAGGAACAGTGGGTTAACTGCCTTGTTCAGAGGCAAAACAACAGATTTTTACCTTGTCACCTCGGGGATTTGATCAAGCAACCTTTTGGTTACTGGCCCAATGCTCTAACCACTAGGCTACCTTACGCCCCTAACATGTATCAGATAGAGATGGTGTGATGATCACTTTTCACCACTAGTTTGGGGGGATTGTTTTACAACTTTATTTAATGAGACACAGTTTATGAAATGAATACATGTGTTTATTAATTTTCTTTAAAACTAGATGAGTTATTTTAGTTACTGATCATGAATGTGTTTGGATAACTGCATTGAAGCAAACTTTATTGATCTGCTAATGAAAAATAAAGTTACATGAATATGTACTGGTCAACCTCTTCTTCTCTTTAGTATTCAGTTCTTCATATTAGATCTGACAGTATGAATGGTTCTTGTGGTTGTATTCAGTTCTTCATATTAGTGTCAGATTATTATTACTATTATTATTATTTGAATTAATATTGTTATTATTTGTATTTTTTTTTGGGGGGGGGGTATTATTTAAAGACGTAGGGTTTCAGACCTTTTCGGGCAGATGGGCAGGGACTCTGCTGTCCTACCATCAGAGGGAAGCTGGTGCCACCATTGGGGTGCCAGGACAGAGAAGTGCTTTGACTGGGCTGAGAGGGAGCTTGACCTCCTTTAGCAGTGGGACGGCCATGAGACCAGAGGTGGCAGAACTGAGTGCTCGGGTTGGGATGCAGGGTTTGAGCATAGCCTGAAGGTAGAGATGGGGCAGTTCCTCTTGCTGCACCGTAAGTAAACACCATTGTCTTGTAGTGGATGTGAGCTTTGACTGGAAGCCAGTGGAATGTACGGAGGAGCAGGGTGATATGGGGGAACTTGGGAAGGTTAAACACCCAGATGGACTGCAGTGTTCGAGATAAGTTCAGTGGCGACCCATCATTCAGGGCAGGTGAGCCACCTCTTTTGAGCCCCACAGTTTTAGCGAGAAAAAAATGATCTGTTTGCAACCAATGTAAAAAAACATGTAATTGAGTTGTTAATAAAGCCGTATACAAACATGGTCTCTTTTTGTTTTCTTGAGTAAGGCAGCTCCTAAATGCAGGTCTTTCAGCCTAGCTCAGTGCTTTCTGTGGAGGTGGGGCAAGCCAGCAGAAAATACGGAGCTTTGCGCTGTGATTGGCTCAGTGTTCTGTCATTCATGGGGACAATATATCAATGCCAAGTCTAAGGGTAGAACTTGAAAATTCAAGCCTCTTGGGTGCTGCCATAGACTTACATTGGATGTACCCATCCAAGAAGGCTCAAGGTCGTTGTCCACAGAGAAAATAACATCAAATCATGTTAAATCTACAGTCGCTTTGATTGGACTGATCATGTCAACATCATACTTTCAAAATCTGATCTAGCAGTCATCATCATGGATCAAGTCGACAATCTACTGGCAAATCCTTTTTAATCTTTGTCATATGAAGAGAAATTATAGATTAAACGTATCGGTTCTCACCGGCCATTGGACATAAACATTACATAAACATTACCCAAATCTGAGATGAAGGGGCTCTTTTCCTAGTTTAAAATTGTAAACGTTCAACATTGGCCATGCTGTCAATGAAGCTTGATTTGTGCCGCGCTCAAAACAACTTAACTCGGTACTGCAACATCTGACTTGAGTGAGTTCAAGACAACTGGGGACTCGGGGGAAAACAAGCTACGACTGGGAAAATAGGTTTTTAACTTTCATCCAACTCGGAATTGTAAATTGGGAACTCGGGCCTCTTTCTACAGCTACGACATGAAGATCACTGACTTCATCATGATTCCATTTTTTCCCCCGAGTTCCCAGTTGTCTTGAAAGCACCATAAATCCAGAGAATGCCAGACTTTGATGACAAAGTTTGATGACAAAATATGCCCACGAAGGACTTCCGCGCCACCTTCCTATTCAAGTGAGCACAGCACAACAAGGTGAGTCCAAAAATGTATTGTATGCTGCTGCATAAATTATGTAATATGCCAGGGAGATGTGTATACTGTAGCTAAGAAAGTAATGCTAAGTGTATGTTGTGTAGTAAAATGTTAGTAGCCCATGTGCCTCACCCTAATTATTTGGTCTATTTTCACCTCTTCATTTTGCCTACTGTTCTGACTTGGTGGTTCACATGTAGCCTATAACCTGTTTTTGAGAAATGTAATCATTGAATATTGTAAGCGTTTTCATTGTCTGCTTATATGCCCCTTAATTTGTCCTACGGTTTTGACTTGGTGTACAGGGAGAACACTGTAAGAACGGCCCATGTTCTGAATTCTGTTGCTTTGCATTTCAAAAGGGCAAATAGTTATATTGACTCCATCCTAGCTCGCTCATTAATGTCTTAATCGAAATTACAGATTGCTTCTTATCCGCTTTTCGTCCCCTAATGCCATAGTTTGTACATCTCAATTGTCAGTAGAAACCACATTTGTTGAAGCAAGTCAGCCATGTTTTTTTTAAAGGCAGTAAATGAGGCTGAATGAACTGTTTTGTTGCCAGACAAGGCTCCGCTGATAGCCAGGTGTAGTAGTGGTAAATTGTTGCTACTATGCTTTTGGGTCAGCTTTATGTGGGACCTAACAGTTTGTGGGCACCGTTATTGTAAAATTAATGTATTGTTTAGTATTGTGTTGTGTAGTGGCTTTGCTGGCATGCATCCCACTTTTTTATTTAATCAGGCAAGTCAGTTAAGAACAAATTCTTATTTACAATGACGGCCAACCCCGGACGATGCTGGGCCAATTATGCGCTTCCCTATGGGACTCACAATCACGGCCGGATGTGATTCAGCCTGGATTCGAACCAGGGTCTGTAGTGATGCCTCTTGCACTGAGATGCAGTTTCTTAGACAGCTTAGCCACTCGGGAGCCGCTAAAAGGTTTGCGCCCAACGTGTGGCAGGAGTTTGACAGCACAAGCGGGGAGCCCAGCTCACAGAGATTTGAGAAATGTATTGCTATTCTTCTCCAGATCTGTGCCTCGCCAAAAACCTGTCTCGGAGCTAGACGGACAATGTCTTCCACCTCGTGACTTGGTTTTTGCTCAGACATGCACTGTCAACTGTGGGACCTTATACAGAGAAGTGTGTTCCTTTCCATATCATGTCCAATCATTTGAATTTACCACAGTTGGATTCCAGTCAACTTGTAGAAACATCTCAAGGATGATCATTGGAAACAGGGTGCACTTGAGCTCAATTTTGAGTCTCAGAGCAAAGGGTCTGAATACTTATGCAAATGAGGTATTCATTTGTATAAATTTGCTAAAATATTCGCTTTGTCGTTATGGGGTATTGTGTATATTAATGATGGGTAAAAAATGCATTTAATTAATTTTCAAATAAGGCTGTAAAGTATTAAAATGTGGAAAAAGTCAAGGGGTCTTGTATAATGCCCCGTATATGCTTTAAATTACACATTTACGGAATTGTAGTGATAAACACAATGAAATAATGGAAAATGCATGTTCAATGGTTATCTCTGTATGAGTATTATCCACATTAAAACACCTAGGTAGAGCAGTGGTTATCTCTGTATTACCCACATTATAACACCTAGGTAGAGCAGTGGTTATCTCTGTATTAGTCACATTAAAACACCTAGGTAGAGCAGTGGTTATCTCTGTATTAGTCACATTAAAACACCTAGGTAGATCAGTGGTTATCTCTGTATTACCAACATTAAAACACCTAGGTAGAGCAGTGGTTATCTCTGTATTAGTCACATTAAAACACCTAGGTAGAGCAGTGGTTATCTCTGTATTACCAACATTAAAACACCTAGGTAGAGCAGTGGTTCTCTCGGTATTAGTATTATCTCTGTATTACCCACGTTAAAACACCTAGGTAGAGCAGAGAGGACAGAGCATGTGGCTTTGTAACACACATGTGTTTCATCTCCACACTGGGATGATTTTTAACAGTGCAACGCCACACAGGCCTCATGCCTCTCAGGTAGGAGAGTACCAGAAATAAATTAATAAAAAACACAAAACTAATGAAGGAACACACAGTCACCAACAATATATCCCTGGCGTC
>NW_026602237.1:0-22195 GCF_029448725.1 Salvelinus fontinalis | reverse complement strand
TCCCTTAACGTAGCATTTCACCTCCCATCACTGGACATAGTCCTACTGTAACTATATATCACCCCTTAACGTAGCATTTCACCTCCCATCACTGGACATAGTTCTACTGTAACTATATATCATCCCTTAACGTAGCATTTCACCTCCCATCACTGGACATAGTCCTACTGTAACTATATATCATCCCTTAACGTAGCATTTCACCTCCCATCACTGGACATAGTTCTACTGTAACTATATATCATCCCTTAACGTAGCATTTCACCTCCCATCACTGGACATAGTCCTACTGTAACTATATATCACCCCTTAATATATCATTTCACCTCCCATTCCTGACTCTGTAACTGAGTGTACAGAGAGTGAATCAGCAGGACTTTGATGCTGGAGTTAAAACCTGGAGATCAAACGTAATTCAGTCCCTTCTGCTTCTCCTCAGATGTAATATTTACAAAGTTCACAGTAGTAAATGGAGAGAGAGAGAGAGAGAGAGAGAGAGATATTGAGAGGGGGAGAGAGAGACAGAGAGAGAGAGAGAGAGAGAGAGAGAGACGGAGAGAGAGGTTGAGAGAGAGAGAGATTGAGAGGGAGAGAGACAGAGAGAGACAGAGAGAGAGAGAGAGAGAGAGAGAGAGAGAGAGAGAGAGAGAGAGAGAGACAGAGAGAGAGAGAGAGAGAGGGAGAGAGAGACAGAGAGAGAGAGAGAGAGAGAGAGAGACGGAGAGAGAGGTTGAGAGAGAGAGATTGAGAGGGAGAGAGACAGAGAGAGAGAGAGAGATTGAGAGGGAGAGAGACAGAGAGAGACAGAGAGACAGAGAGAGAGACGGAGAGAGAGAGACAGAGAGACAGAGAGAGAGACGGAGAGAGAGAGACAGAGAGAGAGACGGAGAGAGAGGTTGAGAGAGACAGAGAGAGAGGGAGAGAGGGAGAGAGGGAGAGAGAGGGAGAGAGAGAGATTCAGAGAGAGGGAGAGAGACAGAGAGAGGTTGAGAACGATCCTCCATAATGGATGAAGGGACCAGCTGCTGATGTTTTTCAGGAGCTTTCCAGAGATCTGAGGGGAACATGGTTACACCCTGAAGTGTCCCCCGGACCCTCCCCCCCAAACGCCCAGCAGGGGGACACACCTCAGGAATACGTGTCATCATTAGGCTACCAGATGAGGAACTCTCAGACGTTTGGGAATGTTAGGACAACAACTAACAACCGTAGATCAACCAACACGACGGAACGAGATGTCCTAGTTAGAACCGTTCATACATAACTGTACCCCAGGTGTGTGTGTGTGTCCCTGCGTGTCTCACCTGTGGAGGCCCCTATAGCCCCGATCATTACTGAGGGCACGGCCATGACCAGGCACCCTGCAGCGGCGATGAAGGAGAGCACCTGGGCGTACGTAGCTGAAGAGGCAGAGAGAACTCGTTGAAAATATACCTGCCAGGGAATCCCCCCCAACATCTAGAATACAGAGAGGAGATAGTGAATTCATCTACAGAGAGGAGATAGTGAATTCATCTAGAACACAGAGAGGAGATAGTGAATTCATCTAGAATACAGATAGGAGATAGTGAATTCATCTAGAACACAGAGGAGATAGTGAATTCATCTAGAACACAGAGAGGAGATAGTGAATTAATCTAGAACACAGATAGTGAATTAATCTAGAACACAGAGAGGAGATAGTGAATTCATCTAGAATAGAAAGAGGAGATAGTGAATTCATCTAGAACACAGAGAGGAGATAGTGAATTAATCTAGAATACAAAGAGGAGATAGTGAATTCATCTAGAACACAGAGAGGAGATAGTGAATTCATCTAGAATAGAAAGAGGAGATAGTGAATTCATCTAGAATAGAAAGAGGAGATAGTGAATTCATCTAGAATAGAAAGAGGAGATAGTGAATTCATCTAGAACACAGAGAGGAGATAGTGAATTAATCTAGAATAGAAAGAGGAGATAGTGAATTCATCTAGAACACAGTGAAGAGACAGTGAATTAATCTAGAATAGAAAGAGGAGATAGTGAATTCATCTAGAACACAGAGAGGAGATAGTGAATTAATCTAGAACACAGAGAGGAGATAGTGAATTCATCTAGAATACAAAGAGGAGATAGTGAATTAATCTAGAATATAGAGAGGAAATAGTGAATTCATCTAGATTACAGAGATGAGACAGTGAATTCATCTAGATCACAGAGAGGAGATAGTGAATTCATCTAGAACACAGAGAGGAGATAGTGAATTCATCTAGAATACAGAGAGGAGATAGTGAATTCATCTAGAATGGAAAGAGGAGATAGTGAATTCATCTAGAACACAGAGAGGAGATAGTGAATTTATCTAGAATGGAAAGAGGAGATAGTGAATTCATCTAGAACACAGAGAGGAGATAGTGAATTCATCTAGATTACAGAGAGGAGATAGTGAATTCATCTAGAACACAGAGAGGAGATAGTGAATTCATCTAGAACACAGAGAGGAGATAGTGAATTAATCTAGAACACAGAGAGGAGATAGTGAATTCATCTAGAATGGAAAGAGGAAATAGTGAATTCATCTAGAATAGAAAGAGGAGATAGTGAATTCATCTAGAATACAGAGAGGAGACAGTGAATTCATCTAGATCACAGAGAGGAGATAGTGAATTCATCTAGAATGGAAAGAGGAGATAGTGAATTCATCTAGAACACAGAGAGGAGACAGTGAATTCATCTAGAATGGAAAGAGGAGATAGTGAATTCATCTAGAACACAGAGAGGAGATAGTGAATTCATCTAGATTACAGAGAGGAGATAGTGAATTCATCTAGAACACAGAGAGGAGATAGTGAATTCATCTAGAATACAGAGAGGAGATAGTGAATTCATCTAGAACACAGAGAGGAGATAGTGAATTCATCTAGAATGGAAAGAGGAAATAGTGAATTCATCTAGATTACAGAGAGGAGATAGTGAATTAATCTAGATTACAGAGAGGAGATAGTGAATTAATCTAGAACACAGAGAGGAGATAGTGAATTAATCTAGAATACAGAGAGGAGATAGTGAATTCATCTAGAATGGGAAGAGGAGATAGTGAATTCATCTAGAACACAGAGAGGAGATAGTGAATTCATCTAGAACACAGAGAGGAGATAGTGAATTCATCTAGAACACAGAGAGGAGATAGTGAATTCATCTAGAATGGAAAGAGGAGATAGTGAATTCATCTAGAATACAAAGAGGAGATAGTGAATTAATCTAGAATATAGAGAGGAAATAGTGAATTCATCTAGATCACAGAGAGGAGATAGTGAATTCATCTAGAACACAGAGAGGAGATAGTGAATTATCCAGACCCTGTCCTATCCAGACCCAGTCTTATCCAGTACCAGTCTTATCCAGACCCAGTCTTATCCAGACCCAGTCTTATCCAGACCAAGTTCTATGCAGAACCAGTCCAGACCCAGTCTTTTCCAGACCCAGTCCTATCCAGACCCAGTCCTATCCAGACCCAGTCTTATCCAGACCCAGTCCTATCCAGACCCAGTCTTATCCAGACCGAGTCCTATCCAGACCCAGTCCTATCCAGACCCAGTCCTATCCAGACCCAGTCCTATCCAGACCCAGTCTTATCCAGACCCAGTCTTATCCAGTACCAGTCCTATCCAGACCCAGTCTTATCCAGACCCAGTCCTATCCAGACCCAGTCCTATCCAGCACCAGTCTTATCCAGTACCAGTCTTATCCAGTACCAGTCTTATCCAGACCCAGTCCTATCCAGTACCAGTCCTATCCAGTACCCGTCTTATCCAGACCCAGTCTTATCCAGTACCAGTCCTATCCAGTACCAGTCTTATCCAGACCCAGTCTTATCCAGTAACAATCTTACCCAGACCCAGTCTTATCCAGTACCAGTCCTATCCAGACCCAGTCCTATCCAGAACTGTACGTACCAGCAGACAGACCCAGTCCTATCCAGACCCAGTCCTATCCAGACCCAGTCCTATCCAGACCCAGTCCTATCCAGAACTGTACGTACCAGCAGACAGACCCAGTCCTATCCAGACCCAGTTCTATCCAGACCCAGTTCTATCCTGACCCAGTCCTATTCAGACCCAGTCCTATCCAGACCCAGTCCTATCCAGACCCAGTCTTATCCAGTACCAGTCCTATCCAGACCCAGACCTATCCAGACCCAGTCCTATCCAGCACCAGTCTTATCCAGTACCAGTCTTATCCAGTACCAGTCCTATCCAGACCCAGTCCTATTCAGACCCAGTCCTATCCAGACCCAGTCTTATCCAGTACCAGTCCTATCCAGACCCAGTCCTATTCAGAACCAGTCCTACCCAGACCCAGTCCTATCCAGAACTGTACGTACCAGCAGACAGACCCAGTCTTATCCAGTACCAGTCTTATCCAGTACCAGTCTTATCCAGTACCAGTCTTACCCAGACCCAGTCCTATTCAGACCCAGTCCTATCCAGACCCAGTCTTATCCAGAACCAGTCTAATCCAGAACTGTACGTACCAGCAGACTGACCCAGTCTTATCCAGTACCAGTCTTATCCAGTACCAGTCTTATCCAGTACCAGTCCTATTCAGACCCAGTCCTATCCAGACCCAGTCCTATCCAGACCCAGTCCTATCCAGAACTGTACGTACCAGCAGACAGACCCAGTCTTATCCAGTACCAGTCTTATCCAGTACCAGTCTTATCCAGTACCAGTCTTATCCAGACCCAGTCCTATCCAGACCCAGACCTATCCAGACCCAGTCTTATCCAGTACCAGTCTAATCCAGTACCAGTCTTATCCAGACCCAGTCCTATCCAGACCCAGTCTTATCCAGTACCAGTCTTATCCAGTACCAGTCTTATCCAGTACCAGTCCTATTCAGACCCAGTCCTATCCAGACCCAGTCCTATCCAGACCCAGTCCTATCCAGACCCAGTCCTATCCAGAACTGTACGTACCAGCAGACAGACCCAGTCTTATCCAATACCAGTCTTATCCAGTACCAGTCTTATCCAGTACCAGTCTTATCCAGACCCAGTCCTATCCAGACCCAGACCTATCCAGACCCAGTCTTATCCAGTACCAGTCTAATCCAGTACCAGTCTTATCCAGTACCAGTCTTATCAAGACCCAGTCTTATCCAGTACCAGTCCTATCCAGACCCAGTCCTATCCAGAACTGTACGTACCAGCAGACAGACCCAGTCCTATCCAGACCCAGTCCTATCCAGAACCAGTCCTATCCAGACCCAGTCCTATCCAGTACCAGTCTTATCCAGACCCAGTCCTAACCAGACCCAGTCCTATCCAGACCCAGTCCTAACCAGACCCAGTCCTATCCAGACCCAGTCCTACCCAGACCCAGTCCTATCCAGAACCAGTCCTATCCAGAACCAGTCCTATCCAGACCCAGTCCTATCCAGTACCAGTCTTATCCAGTACCAGTCCTATCCAGACCCAGTCCTATCCAGACACAGTATTATCCAGACCCAGTCCTATCCAGACCCAGTCTTATCCAGTACCAGTCTTATCCAGTACCAGTCTTATCCAGACCCAGTCTTATCCAGTACCAGTCTTATCCAGTACCAGTCTTATCCAGACCCAGTCCTATCCAGACCCAGTCTTATCCAGTACCAGTCTTATCCAGTACCAGTCTTATCCAGTACCAGTCCTATCCAGACCCAGTCTTATCCAGACCCAGTCTTATCCAGTACCAGTCCTATCCAGACCCAGTCTTATCCAGACCCAGTCCTATCCAGACCCAGTCCTATCCAGCACCAGTCTTATCCAGTACCAGTCTTATCCAGTACCAGTCTTATCCAGACCCAGTCCTATCCAGACCCAGTCTTATCCAGACCGAGTCCTATCCAGACCCAGTCCTATCCAGACCCAGTCCTATCCAGACCCAGTCATATCCAGACCCAGTCCTATCCAGACCCAGTCTTATCCAGACCCAGTCTTATCCAGTACCAGTCCTATCCAGACCCAGTCTTATCCAGACCCAGTCCTATCCAGACCCAGTCCTATCCAGACCCAGTCTTATCCAGACCCAGTCTTATCCAGTACCAGTCCTATCCAGACCCAGTCTTATCCAGACCCAGTCCTATCCAGACCCAGTCCTATCCAGCACCAGTCTTATCCAGTACCAGTCTTATCCAGTACCAGTCTTATCCAGACCCAGTCCTATCCAGTACCAGTCCTATCCAGTACCCGTCTTATCCAGACCCAGTCTTATCCATTACCAGTCCTATCCAGTACCAGTCTTATCCAGACCCAGTCTTATCCAGTAACAATCTTACCCAGACCCAGTCTTATCCAGTACCAGTCCTATCCAGACCCAGTCCTATCCAGAACTGTACGTACCAGCAGACAGACCCAGTCCTATCCAGACCCAGTCCTATCCAGACCCAGTCCTATCCAGACCCAGTCCTATCCAGAACTGTACGTACCAGCAGACAGACCCAGTCCTATCCAGACCCAGTTCTATCCAGACCCAGTTCTATCCTGACCCAGTCCTATTCAGACCCAGTCCTATCCAGACCCAGTCCTATCCAGACCCAGTCTTATCCAGTACCAGTCCTATCCAGACCCAGACCTATCCAGACCCAGTCCTATCCAGCACCAGTCTTATCCAGTACCAGTCTTATCCAGTACCAGTCCTATCCAGACCCAGTCCTATTCAGACCCAGTCCTATCCAGACCCAGTCTTATCCAGTACCAGTCCTATCCAGACCCAGTCCTATTCAGAACCAGTCCTACCCAGACCCAGTCCTATCCAGAACTGTACGTACCAGCAGACAGACCCAGTCTTATCCAGTACCAGTCTTATCCAGTACCAGTCTTATCCAGTACCAGTCTTACCCAGACCCAGTCCTATTCAGACCCAGTCCTATCCAGACCCAGTCTTATCCAGAACCAGTCTAATCCAGAACTGTACGTACCAGCAGACTGACCCAGTCTTATCCAGTACCAGTCTTATCCAGTACCAGTCTTATCCAGTACCAGTCCTATTCAGACCCAGTCCTATCCAGACCCAGTCCTATCCAGACCCAGTCCTATCCAGAACTGTACGTACCAGCAGACAGACCCAGTCTTATCCAGTACCAGTCTTATCCAGTACCAGTCTTATCCAGTACCAGTCTTATCCAGACCCAGTCCTATCCAGACCCAGACCTATCCAGACCCAGTCTTATCCAGTACCAGTCTAATCCAGTACCAGTCTTATCCAGTACCAGTCTTATCCAGACCCAGTCCTATCCAGACCCAGTCTTATCCAGTACCAGTCTTATCCAGTACCAGTCTTATCCAGTACCAGTCCTATTCAGACCCAGTCCTATTCAGACCCAGTCCTATCCAGACCCAGTCCTATCCAGACCCAGTCCTATCCAGAACTGTACCTACCAGCAGACAGACCCAGTCTTATCCAGTACCAGTCTTATCCAGTACCAGTCTTATCCAGTACCAGTCTTATCCAGACCCAGTCCTATCCAGACCCAGACCTATCCAGACCCAGTCTTATCCAGTACCAGTCTAATCCAGTACCAGTCTTATCCAGTACCAGTCTTATCAAGACCCAGTCTTATCCAGTACCAGTCCTATCCAGACCCAGTCCTATCCAGAACTGTACGTACCAGCAGACAGACCCAGTCCTATCCAGACCCAGTCCTATCCAGAACCAGTCCTATCCAGACCCAGTCTTATCCAGACCCAGTCCTAACCAGACCCAGTCCTATCCAGACCCAGTCCTAACCAGACCCAGTCCTATCCAGACCCAGTCCTACCCAGACCCAGTCCTACCCAGACCCAGTCCTATCCAGAACCAGTCCTATCCAGAACCAGTCCTATCCAGACCCAGTCCTATCCAGTACCAGTCTTATCCAGTACCAGTCCTATCCAGACCCAGTCCTATCCAGACACAGTATTATCCAGACCCAGTCCTATCCAGACCCAGTCTTATCCAGTACCAGTCTTATCCAGTACCAGTCTTATCCAGACCCAGTCTTATCCAGTACCAGTCTTATCCAGTACCAGTCTTATCCAGACCCAGTCCTATCCAGACCCAGTCTTATCCAGTACCAGTCTTATCCAGTACCAGTCTTATCCAGTACCAGTCCTATCCAGACCCAGTCTTATCCAGACCCAGTCTTATCCAGACCCAGTCTTATCCAGTACCAGTCCTATCCAGACCCAGTCCTATCCAGACCCAGTCCTATCCAGACCCAGTCTTATCCAGACCCAGTCCTATCCAGACCCAGTCTTATCCAGTACCAGTCTTATTCAGTACCAGTCTTATCCAGTACCAGTCCTATCCAGACCCAGTCCTATTCAGAACCAGTCCTATCCAGTACTGTACGTACCAGCAGACAGACCCAGTCTTATCCAGACCCAGTCCTATCCAGTACCAGTCTTATCCAGTACCAGTCTTATCCAGTACCAGTTCTATCCAGACCCAGTCCGATCCAGTACTGTACGTACCAGCAGACAGAAGTTGTCTATCCAGACCCAGGCATCTTCTCTCTTGATGTTTCCCTTCCAGGGCGCTTGGTAGATCTCCTTCACGGCACTGATCTTGATGTCGGACACCGCTGGGTTGCTGAGAGCGAACGGTACTGAAACCCACTGACACAGAGACACACAGGAACACATCAGACCCGGGTCAAACACACACCGCTACAGCTGGAATGTCACGTTTTAAACCCGGGTCAAACACACACTGCTACAGCTGGAATGTCACGTTATAAACCCGGGTCAAACACACACTGTTACAGCTGGAATGTCACGTTATAAACCCGGGTCAAACACACACCGCTACAGCTGGAATGTCACGTTTTAAACCCGGGTCAAACACACACTGCTACAGCTGGAATGTCACGTTTTAAACCCGGGTCAAACACACACTGCTACAGCTGGAATGTCACGTTATAAACCCGGGTCAAACGCACACTGCTACAGCAGGAATGTCACGTTATAAACCCGGGTCAAACACACACTGCTACAGCTGGAATGTCACGTTATAAACCCGGGTCAAACGCACACTGCTAGAGCTGGAATGTCACGTTATAAACCCGGGTCAAACACACACTGCTACAGCAGGAATGTCACGTTTTAAACCCGGGTCAAACACACACTGCTACAGCAGGAATGTCACGTTTTAAACCCGGGTCAAACACACACTGCTACAGCAGGAATGTCACGTTTTAAACCCGGGTCAAACACACACTGCTACAGCTGGAATGTCACGTTTTAAACCCGGGTCAAACACACACTGTTACAGCTGGAATGTCACGTTTTAAACCCGGGTCAAACACACACTGTTACAGCTGGAATGTCACGTTTTAAACCCGGGTCAAACACACACTGCTACAGCTGGAATGTCACGTTTTAAACCCGGGTCAAACACACACTGCTACAGCTGGAATGTCACGTTTTAAACCCGGGTCAAACACACACTGCTACAGCTGGAATGTCACGTTTTAAACCCGGGTCAAACACACACTGCTACAGCTGGAATGTCACGTTATAAATAGTTGTATAAATATACAATCATGTTTTAAATAGTTGCATAAATATAGAATCATGATTTAAATAGTTGTATAAATATATAAATATAGAATCATGTTTTAAATAGTTGTATAAATACAGAATCATGTTTTAAATAGTTGTATAAATATAGAATCATGTTTTTAATAGTTGTATAAATATATAAATATAGAATCATGTTTTAAATAGTTGTATAAATACAGAATCATGTTTTAAATAGTTGTATAAATATAGAATCATGTTTTAAATAGTTGTATAAATATAGAATCATGTTTTAAATAGTTGTATAAATATATAAATATAGAATCATGTTTTAGATAGTTGTATAAATATATAAATATAGAATCATGTTTTAAATAGTTGTATAAATATATAAATATAGAATCATGTTTTAAATAGTTGTATAAATATATAAATATAGAATCACGTTTTAAATAGTTGTATAAATATATAAATATAGAATCATGTTTTAAATAGTTGTATAAATATAGAATCATGTTTTAGATGGTTGTAGAAATATATAAATATAGAATCATGTTTTAGATAGTTGTATAAATATATAAATATAGAATCATGTTTTAAATAGTTGTATAAATATATAAATATAGAATCATGTTTTAAATAGTTGTATAAATATATAAATATAGAATCATGTTTTAAATAGTTGTATAAATATATAAATATAGAATCATGTTTTAAATAGTTGTATAAATATAGAATCATGTTTTAAATAGTTGTATAAATATATAAATATAGAATCATGTTTTAAATAGTGGTATAAATATAGAATCATGTTTTAGATAGTTGTAGAAATATAGAATCATTTTTTAAATAGTTGTATAAATATATAAATATAGAATCATGTTTTAAATAGTTGTATAAATATAGAATCATGTTTTAAATAGTGGTATAAATGTAGAATCATGTTTTAGATAGTTGTAGAAATATAGAATCATGTTTTAAATAGTTGTATAAATATAGAATCATGTTTTAAATAGTTGTATAAATATAGAATCATGTTTTAAATAGTTGTACAAATATAGAATCATGTTTTAAATAGTTGTAGAAATATAGAATCATGTTTTAGATAGTTGTAGAAATATAGAATCATGTTTTAAATAGTTGTATAAATATAGAATCATGTTTTAAATAGTTGTATAAATATAGAATCATGTTTTAAATAGTTGTATAAATATATAAATATAGAATCATGTTTTAAATAGTTGTAGAAATATAGAATCATTTTTTAAATAGTTGTATAAATGTATAAATATAGAATCATGTTTTAAATAGTTGTATAAATATAGAATCATGTTTTAAATAGTTGTATAAATATAGAATCATGTTTTAAATAGTTGTATAAATATAGAATCATGTTTTAAATAGTTGTATAAATATAGAATCATGTTTTAGATAGTTGTAGAAATATAGAATCATTTTTTAAATAGTTGTATAAATATATAAATATAGAATCATGTTTTAAATAGTTGTATAAATATAGAATCATGTTTTAAATAGTTGTATAAATATAGAATCATGTTTTAAATAGTTGTATAAATATAGAATCATGTTTTAAATAGTTGTATAAATATAGAATCATGTTTTAAATAGTTGTATAAATATAGAATCATGTTTTAAATAGTTGTATAAATATAGAATCATGTTTTAAATAGTTGTAGAAATATAGAATCATGTTTTAAATAGTTGTAGAAATATAGAATCATGTTTTAAATAGTTGTATAAATATAGAATCATGTTTTAAATAGTTGTATAAATATAGAATCATGTTTTAAATAGTTGTATAAATATAGAATCATGTTTTAAATAGTTGTAGAAATATAGAATCATGTTTTAAATAGTTGTAGAAATATAGAATCATGTTTTAAATAGTTGTATAAATATAGAATCATTTTTTAAATAGTTGTATAAATATATAAATATAGTATCATGTTTTTAATAGTTGTATGAATATAGAATCATGTTTTTAATAGTTGTATAAATATAGAATCATGTTTTTAATAGTTGTAGAAATAGAGTATCATGTTTTAAATAGTTGTAGAAATAGAGAATCATGTTTTAAATAGTTGTAGAAATATAGAATCATGTTTTTAATAGTTGTATAAATATAGAATCATGTTTTAAATAGTTGTAGAAATAGAGAATCATGTTTTAAATAGTTGTAGAAATATAGAATCATGTTTTTAATAGTTGTATAAATATAGAATCATGTTTTAAATAGTTGTAGAAATAGAGAATCATGTTTTAAATAGTTGTAGAAATAGAGAATCATGTTTTTAATAGTTAGAGTTGTGCCTATTCCTTCTCAAATTCAAATGTTTCAGCTACAATGGAACCCAACAGAATGGTCCCCAAAGTACAAACTCCCAAGCAAAATTAAGTCCAGCTGAAATAAGTATTTGGTACGGGCCGAGTGTCTCACCAGTCCCAGGAAGATACAGAAGAGTTGCACCACGTCGGTGTAGGCTACAGAATACAGACCTCCGACTAACGTGTAGAAGATGGCGATACAGGCAGAGATCACCACAGACATCTTGATGTTTATATCTATGATCACACTCAGTGTGGCTCCTAGAGGAACAGACAGACAGGGACCTGATCAGAGATAGTAACAATACAGGCAGAGATCACCACAGACATCTTGATGTTTATATCTATGATCACACTCAGTGTGGCTCCTAGAGGAACAGACAGACAAGGACCTGGTCAGAGATAGTAACAATACAGGCAGAGATCACCACAGACATCTTGATGTTGCTCTTAGAGGAGCAACAGACAAACAGGGACCTGATCAGAGATAGTAACAACACAGACAGAGATATCACACTGTGCCGTAATATCATTCATAATGACTTGCCCAGAGCAGATAAAATGGCCGCAGACCAGAAGATCTCTCCCATTAGAGCAGGTATGAAGAGCAGACCGCCCATCCTCTTGCCATACTTCTGCTGGAAAGGGTCCAGCATGGTGACATAACCTCTGGAACGCATGGGCTTGGCGAAGAACAGACCTCCTGCACACGACAAGCACGTTGGGCAGGGTTTAAACGCACAGAATACTGGGGGGGGGGATTTTCAGAAGAATGTCAAATATATCTGGATTATTTCACAAGTCTACATTGTTGATTTATATATTCCAAACTGTAGTCTATTGTACAGTGGCATTCTGGAAGTATTCAGACCCCCTAACTTTATCCACATTTGGTTACGTTACAGCCTGATTCTAAAAATGGATTCCCCAAAAAATTCCCCTCTTCAATCTACACACAATAACCCATAATGACAAAGCGAAAATAGATTTTTAGAAATGTTTGCAAATTTATTACAAATAAAAAACAGAAATACCTTATTTACATAAGTATTCAGACCCTTTGTTATGAGACTTGAAATTGAGCTCAGGTGCATACTGTTTCCATTGATCGTCCTTGATATGTTTCTACAACTTGGAGTCCACCTGTGGTAAATTCAATTGATTGGACATGATTTGGAAAGGCACACACCTGTCTATATAAGGTCCCACAGTGCATGTCAGAGCAAAAACCAAGCCATGAAGTTGAAGAAATTGTCGTTAGAGTGCCGAGACAGAATTGTGTCGAGGTACAGATCTGGGGAAGGGTACCAAAACATTTCTGCAGCATTGAAGGTCCCCAAGAACACAGTGACCTCCATCATTCTGAAATGGATGAAGTTTGAAACCACCAAGACTCTTCCTAGAGCTGGCCGCCCGGCCAAACTGAGCAATCAGGGGAGAAGGTCATTGGTCAGGGAGGTGACCAAGACCCTGATGGTCACTCTGACAGAGCTCCAGAGTTCCTCTGTGGAGATGGGAGAACCTTCCAGAAGGACAACCATCTCTGCAGCACTCAACCTATCAGGCCTTTATGGTAGAGTGGCCAGACAAAAGCCACTCCTCAGTAAAAGTCACCTGACAGTCCGATTAGAGTTTGCCAAAAGGCCCCTAAAGGACTCTCAGACCATTAGAAACAAGATTCTCTGGTCTGATGAAACCAAGGTTGAACTCTTTGGCCTGAATGCCAAGTGTCACGTCTGGAGGAAACCTGGCACCATCCCTACGGTGAATCATGGTGGTTGTGGCAGCATCATGCTGTGGGGATGTTTTTCAGCGTTGGGGACTGGGAGACTAGTCAGGATCGAGGGAAAGATGAACGGAGCAAAGTACAGAGATATCCTTGATGAAAACCTGCTCCAGAGCGCTCAGGACCTCAGTCTGGGGCGAACATTCACCTTCCAACAGGACAATGACCTTAAGCACACAGCCAAGACAACGCAGGAGTGGCTTCGGGACAAGTCTCAATGTCCTTGAGTTGCCCAGCCAGAGCCCTGACAATGTAATCCATTTTAGAATAAGGCTGTGAGGTAACAGAATGTGGAAAAATTCAAAGGGGTCTGAATACTTTCCCGAACGCACTGTTTATTAATGAGATGACTCACCTACGACTAGACTTAGCGCATATCCAAAAGGCGCTTGTGCCCAAGCCAAGCCATACCCCGGAAGATAGACGTACTCCGCTGTTCCGTTAATGTATCCCCCACCAACCCAGGTCGCTGCAATGACAACAACTAAATGTAAATGTTCAGTAATTCAGAGAGTAAAATCATGATAACGTGATGCGCGTAAAAGCAAACGACAAAAAGGTTACAACATTTACGCGTATTAGAATTGTGCTTGAAAATGGACGCTTGGACCAATTATGAGTTTCTTCACGGAATAATGTTATTTTTTTTATTTTTTTATCTGTAAACTCTAAAGCTGTTCAATGTTGCAATTCAACATGTTAGTGTCTTTAGTTAAAGCATTTCCCCTAACCATCGAGCAGAAGTAGCCTATATATTGTTTTACAACCGCTTTTATATTAATCAAGTAAAACATTTAAAAAAGGGGGTACGGTCCTACAACATTCTGTTAGTAAACGTCTAGAATCAGAATCACCTTTATTTAGAAATCAACTTACAAATAATAGAAAATCGACTGGTCTATCTCAATCATTCACACGATGAAACTCACCGGTCATGGTAAAACCACCAACAAATAAACCAATGTCCCTGCCACCGACCATGATGGTTTCACTGCGGTCCGTGCCCTCCGCCTCCCCGGCGTGCTTGTTCTTCCACGCTGCCCAGATCCCCACCGCCAGGATCAGAACGTAGAAGAGGGCGATCGCCGCCAGTCCCTCCAGGTGGATACCGGTCATCTTGTCTTGTTTTAGCTCGAGCTGAGCCGTGTGTCTTCGCTAAGGAACCGGATGACATTGAGACCTGCGTGGATGGGGTGCGGAGCGAATGTGGACATTGAATTGAGTGGCACTGAAGGGATGGATGGATGGACTAAAATACCAAATTAAAGATAAAACATTATACTTGTAATTATCTTTTGTTAGGCCATTTCGTTAGATTTATTATGTTACCATTTTATAACATCAGAAATAAGACAACAGTCTTCATTTTTTAAATCCCCGACTAGTTTCCACAGTCTCTATGTATGTGCGTAAAAAGCCCATTACGCACAACCCTTATGTAGCCCGTGGAGCTGTTGAGGCGTTAAACTAACACCTTGGGCTAGTCTCTCTATAAAAGAGGCGTTAAACTAACACCTTGGGCTAGTCTCTCTATAAAATATCTATATCTTCTGATGGGAGAATTGTAATATCACTACAAACATCTATTTAAAAATATTAAATGTGTCCTTTTTATTAACACAACCCTCCTCAAATCGGACAATGATGATATAGGCTGTATCTGGAGCAAAGGTAAAACATTTTTTATAATGATATAGACTGATTTACTTTACCAGGATGTATAGATTCCTTTACGTGGCCTAACATGTCTTCAGAAACAAACAAAAAAATGAGAAAATAGACAAGTTACCTGAAATGTCTCTTTACCGGACACTTGAAGTGAAAGCCGCTTCTCAACGAGCTGGGTGTACAGATAGACACTGGCCCAGTGCGTTATCCTCCGGTACCCTGCTTGAAAACTAAGTAATGATCAACTAAGAGCTCGCGGTGGGATCATCCCTCCCGGTGACTTTTATAAGAGACGCTGGTGGCGTCAGACGTCCGGTGTTCACACGCGTCAGAGAGAGAAACGTGAACATCCTTTTGATGAGAATAATGAGCACGAGAAACGTCACTGGGTTTTTCCTACCGTTATGAGTGATGTACGCAAGTGAATGAGAGAAAGGGAGAGAGAGAGAGATATAAAAAGAGAGAGACACAAAAAGAGAGTGAGAGAGAGACCACTGTGACTGACCCAAAATGAAGGAAAGCTTTGACTATGTACAGACTCAGTGAGCATAGCCTTGCTATTGAGAAAGGCCGCCGTAGGCAGACCTGGCTCTCAAGAGAAGACAGGCTATGTGCAACACTGCCCACAAAATGAGGTGGAAACTGAGCTGCACTTCCTAACCTCCTGCCCAATGTATGACCATATTAGAGACACATATTTCCCTCAGATTACACAGACCCACAAAGAATTTGAAAACAAATCGTGATAAACTCGGTGAAATTGGGTGAATGGTCGCTGTCCATGGTTCTGAACTGGGTAAAATTATCACAGTTACAATTTTTATTTATTTGACTAGGCAAGTCAGTTAAGAACAAATTCTTATTTACAATGACGGCCTACCGGGGAACAGTGGGTTAACTGCCTTGTTCAGGGGAACGGCGGGTTAACTGCCTTGTTCAGGGGAACGGTGGGTTAACTGCCTTGTTCAGGGGAACGGTGGGTTAACTGCCTTGTTCAGGGGAACAGTGGGGTTAACTGCCTTGTTCAGGGGAACAGTGGGTTAACTGCCTTGTTCAGGGGAACAGTGGGTTAACTGCCTTGTTCAGGGGAACAGTGGGTTTAACTGCCTTGTTCAGGGGAACAGCGGGTTAACTGCCTTGTTCAGGGGAACGGTGGGTTAACTGCCTTGTTCAGGGGAACGGTGGGTTAACTGCCTTGTTCAGGGGAACAGTGGGTTAACTGCCTTGTTCAGGGGAACAGTGGGTTAACTGCCTTGTTCAGGGGAACAGTGGGTTAACTGCCTTGTTCAGGGGAACAGCGGGTTAACTGCCTTGTTCAGGGGAACAGCGGGTTAACTGCCTTGTTCAGGGGAACAGTGGGGTTAACTGCCTTGTTCAGGGGAACGGCGGGTTAACTGCCTTGTTCAGGGGAACAGTGGGTTAACTGCCTTGTTCAGGGGAACAGTGGGTTAACTGCCTTGTTCAGGGGAACAGTGGGTTAACTGCCTTGTTCAGGGGAACGGCGGGTTAACTGCCTTGTTCAGGGGAACAGTGGGTTAACTGCCTTGTTCAGGGGAACAGTGGGTTAACTGCCTTGTTCAGGGGAACAGTGGGTTAACTGCCTTGTTCAGGGGAACAGTGGGCTAACTGCCTTGTTCAGGGGAACAGTGGGTTAACTGCCTTGTTCAGGGGAACGGCGGGTTAACTGCCTTGTTCAGGGGAACAGTGGGTTAACTGCCTTGTTCAGGGGAACAGTGGGTTAACTGCCTTGTTCAGGGGAACAGCGGGTTAACTGCCTTGTTCAGGGGAACAGTGGGTTAACTGCCTTGTTCAGGGGAACAGTGGGTTAACTGCCTTGTTCAGGGGAACAGTGGGTTAACTGCCTTGTTCAGGGGAACAGTGGGCTAACTGCCTTGTTCAGGGGAACAGTGGGTTAACTGCCTTGTTCAGGGGAACAGTGGGTTAACTGCCTTGTTCAGGGGAACAGTGGGGTTAACTGCCTTGTTCAGGGGAACAGTGGGTTAACTGCCTTGTTCAGGGGAACAGTGGGCTAACTGCCTTGTTCAGGGGAACAGTGGGTTAACTGCCTTGTTCAGGGGAACAGTGGGTTAACTGCCTTGTTCAGGGGAACAGTGGGTTAACTGCCTTGTTCAGGGGAACAGTGGGTTAACTGCCTTGTTCAGGGGAACAGTGGGGTTAACTGCCTTGTTCAGGGGAACAGTGGGTTAACTGCCTTGTTCAGGGGAACAGTGGGCTAACTGCCTTGTTCAGGGGAACAGTGGGTTAACTGCCTTGTCCAGGGGAACAGTGGGTTAACTGCCTTGTTCAGGGGAACAGTGGGTTAACTGCCTTGTTCAGGGGAACAGTGGGTTAACTGCCTTGTTCAGGGGGCAGAACGACAGATTTTCTTTACCTTGTTCAGCTCGGGGATTCAAACCAGCAACCTTTCGGTTACTGGCCCAACGCTCTAACCACTAGGCTACCTGCCGCCCCTCCACTCTAACCACTAGGCTACCTGACACCCCTCCACTCTAACCACTAGGCTACCTACCGCCTCTACACTCTAACCACTAGGCTACCTGCCGCCTCTACACTCTAACCACTAGGCTACCTGACACCCCTCCACTCTAACCACTAGGCTACCTACCGCCTCTACACTCTAACCACTAGGCTACCTGCCGCCTCTACACTCTAACCACTAGACTACCTGCCACCTCTACACTCTAACCACTAGACTACCTGCCACCTCTACACTCTAACCACTAGACTACCTGCCACTTCTACACTCTAACCACTAGACTACCTGCCACCTCTACACTCTAACCTCTAGACTACCTGCCGCCTCTACACTCTAACCACTAGACTACCTGCCACCTCTACACTCTAACCACTAGGCTACCTGCCACCTCTACACTCTAACCTCTAGACTACCTGCCGCCTCTACACTATAACCACTAGGCTACCTGCCACCTCTACACTCTAACCACTAGACTACCTGCCACCTCTACACTCTAACCACTAGGCTACCTGCCGCCTCTACACTCTAACCACTAGGCTACCTGCCGCCTCTACACTCTAACCACTAGGCTACCTGCCCCCTCTACACTCTAACCACTAGGCTACCTGCCACCCCTCCACTCTAACCACTAGGCTACCTGCCACCTCTACACTCTAACCACTAGACTACCTGCCACCTCTACACTCTAACCACTAGACTACCTGCCTCCTCTACACTCTAACCACTAGGCTACCTGCCACCTCTACACTCTAACCACTAGGCTACCTGCCACCCCAACGCTCTAACCACTAGGCGACCTGCCACCTCTACACTCTAACCACTAGGCTACCTACCACCTCTACACTCTAACCACTAGGCTACCTGCCGCCTCTACACTCTAACCACTAGGCTACCTGCCGCCTCTACACTCTAACCACTAGGCTACCTGCCACCCCTCCACTCTAACCACTAGACTACCTGCCGCCTCTACACTCTAACCACTAGACTACCTGCCGCCTCTACACTCTAACCACTAGACTACCTGCCGCCTCTACACTCTAACCACTAGACTACCTGCCGCCTCTACACTCTAACCACTAGGCTACCTGCCACCCCTCCACTCTAACCACTAGACTACCTGCCGCCTCTACACTCTAACCACTAGACTACCTGCCGCCTCTACACTCTAACCACTAGGCTACCTGCCGCCTCTACACTCTAACCACTAGGCTACCTGCCACCCCTCCACTCTAACCACTAGACTACCTGCCTCCTCTACACTCTAACCACTAGACTACCTGCCTCCTCTACACTCTAACCACTAGACTACCTGCCACCTCTACACTCTAACCCCTAGGCTACCTGCCACCTCTACACTCTAACCCCTAGGCTACCTGCCACCTCTACACTCTAACCACTAGACTACCTGCCGCCTCTACACTCTAACCACTAGACTACCTGCCACCTCTCCACTCTAACCACTAGGCTACCTGCCTCCTCTACACTCTAACCACTAGACTACCTGCCACCTCTCCACTCTAACCACTAGGCTACCTGCCTCCTCTACACTCTAACCACTAGACTACCTGCCACCTCTCCACTCTAACCACTAGGCTACCTGCCTCCTCTACACTCTAACCACTAGACTACCTGCCACCTCTCCACTCTAACCACTAGGCTACCTGCCACCTCTACACTCTAACCACTAGACTACCTGCCTCCTCTACACTCTAACCACTAGACTACCTGCCACCTCTCCACTCTAACCACTAGGCTACCTGCCACCTCTACACTCTAACCACTAGGCTACCTGCCACCTCTACACTCTAACCACTAGACTACCTGCCGCCTCTACACTCTAACCACTAGGCTACCTGCCACCCCTCCACTCTAACCACTAGACTACCTGCCGCCTCTACACTCTAACCACTAGACTACCTGCCGCCTCTACACTCTAACCACTAGGCTACCTGCCGCCTCTACACTCTAACCACTAGGCTACCTGCCACCCCTCCACTCTAACCACTAGACTACCTGCCTCCTCTACACTCTAACCACTAGACTACCTGCCTCCTCTACACTCTAACCACTAGACTACCTGCCACCTCTACACTCTAACCCCTAGGCTACCTGCCACCTCTACACTCTAACCCCTAGGCTACCTGCCACCTCTACACTCTAACCACTAGACTACCTGCCGCCTCTACACTCTAACCACTAGACTACCTGCCACCTCTCCACTCTAACCACTAGGCTACCTGCCTCCTCTACACTCTAACCACTAGACTACCTGCCACCTCTCCACTCTAACCACTAGGCTACCTGCCTCCTCTACACTCTAACCACTAGGCTACCTGCCACCTCTACACTCTAACCACTAGACTACCTGCCTCCTCTACACTCTAACCACTAGACTACCTGCCACCTCTCCACTCTAACCACTAGGCTACCTGCCTCCTCTACACTCTAACCACTAGACTACCTGCCACCTCTCCACTCTAACCACTAGGCTACCTGCCACCTCTACACTCTAACCACTAGACTACCTGCCTCCTCTACACTCTAACCACTAGACTACCTGCCACCTCTCCACTCTAACCACTAGGCTACCTGCCACCTCTACACTCTAACCACTAGGCTACCTGCCGCAATTGATACCCATTCTAACCCGAAAGTGTAGAGTTGCCTCTCTGTGAACAGGCAGGTCTGGTCTAACGGTAACTGACGGAGTTCAAACCCTTATTGACGGATTTGGACGTGTGGTTGTTCTCTGAATAAATGAAAACAACAATTTAACCACTTTAAATAGAGAAGAAAGAGGCCTTCCTTTCAGAAAGAAATTAATATTTATTGAAAAAGATTCGCCATTTCTCCCGTCTGTTTTGACTGAGCTGCGAGGCAATTTAATTCCTACTATCTTGTCCTGGTATGATGTGAGACGCCTAATTTAGCGTTTTGACCAAACCTGACAGGCAGCCAATTACGACAGAAGAACTGCAGCAGAACCATACAGAAGTTCTGTTTCCACAGTTAAGAAACATCGTTTAGATCCAACAGACTCGCCGAAATAGTTTTTCCTGCATCCACAGTATTTTATCCCATCTCGTCCATCTAGTTTGTCTTTGAGCTTTTCTGATATGAACACAGTATTTTATCCCATCTCGTCCATCTAGTTTGTCTTTGAGCTTTTCTGAGCTTTTTTTTAATGATTATTAAAATGACAAAAGAGATTTTGTACAGTACTACACACATAATGTAACTGTATCCCATGCATGGAGGTGACAGCTCCTTCACATCCCAAACCTTCTTGGCATCAGTGTGGAAAGCAGCATCACCCAGGTAGACGGCTCGTGCCCCCCCCAGTCCCAGTCCCCTGCTCCAGCATGTCTGTTGGTGCCCCCCCCAGTCCCAGTCCCCTGCTCCAGCATGTCTGTTGGTGCCCCCCCCAGTCCCAGTCCCCTGCTCCAGCATGTCTGTTGGTGCCCCCCCCAGTCCCAGTCCCCTGCTCCAGCATGTCTGTTGGTGCCCCCCCCAGTCCCAGTCCCCTGCTCCAGCATGTCTGTTGGTGCCCCCCCCAGTCCCAGTCCCCTGCTCCAGCATGTCTGTTGGTGCCCCCCCCAGTCCCAGTCCCCTGCTCCAGCATGTCTGTTGGTGCCCCCCCCAGTCCCAGTCCCCTGCTCCAGCATGTCTGTTGGTGCCCCCCCCAGTCCCAGTCCCCTGCTCCAGCATGTCTGTTGGTGCCCCCCCCAGTCCCAGTCCCCTGCTCCAGCATGTCTGTTGGTGCCCCCCCCAGTCCCAGTCCCCTGCTCCAGCATGTCTGTTGGTGCCCCCCCCCAGTCCCAGTCCCCTGCTCCAGCATGTCTGTTGGTGCCCCCCCCAGTCCCAGTCCCCTGCTCCAGCATGTCTGTTGGTGCCCCCCCCAGTCCCAGTCCCCTGCTCCAGCATGTCTGTTGGTGCCCCCCCCAGTCCCAGTCCCCTGCTCCAGCATGTCTGTTGGTGCCCCCCCCCCCCAGTCCCAGTCCCCTGCTCCAGCATGTCTGTGTTGGTGCCCCCCCCCCCCCCAGTCCGAGTCCCCTGCTCCAGCATGTCTGTTGGTGCCCCCCCCAGTCCCAGTCCCCTGCTCCAGCATGTCTGTTGGTGCTCCCCCAGTCCCAGTCTCCTGCTCCAGCATGTCTGTTGGTGCTCCCCCAGTCCCAGTCTCCTGCTCCAGCATGTCTGCCTGAGGTCCACGGTGGTGCCCCCACTCACCCAGCTATACCTGTCTATGCGTTGTGTGAGAGAGGGAGAGAGAGAGATAGAGATAGAGAGAGGTAAAAGAGAGGGAGAGACAGAGAGAGAGGGAGAGAGAGGGAGACAGAGATAGAGAGGCACACGAGAGAGAGCGAGAGAGAGAGAGA
>NW_026602236.1:0-22213 GCF_029448725.1 Salvelinus fontinalis | reverse complement strand
CCTTACTTTCTCCAACATTTCCCATCAGTTGTATCTTACTGGCCTTCTCTTGTTTTACTACTTTTTTGGCCTTGCCCTTCTTTTTCTTATTGACCTTCCCTTCCTGAATATTTTGGACAAGGAGATAAAGTAATGTAAGCTTATGGGTTTTCTCTTCTCTTGAGCTATACTATACTATAGAAGGACTTATGCTATACTATAGAAGGACTTAAGGCCAATATTCCCTTCTTGTATTTCCTCTCACCTGTGGGGCCACTCCAGCCATTTCCTGGAGCAGCTTCCTGCCGGTCTCGCTCAGGTTGGTGATGGGAGCCAGGCGAGGGCTGTGGCGGTATGGGAAGTTCTCTGTTCGGGGCAGAGCGATAATGACAGGGCTGAGAGGAGTCAGAGGCCTTGGGACATTTACTGGGTAGGGAGAGCCTACAGCAGAGGGCAGGGCCCGTAGGGCTTCAGCCAGTGTCCGGGGTGCTGAGGTCACAAGAGGAGAGAGGCCATTCTTGACAGATACAGGACCTGAGACCTTCCCTGGGCTCTGTCGGACCAGAAAGTAAAGTAACATATAGGAAAGTGCTATCTTCAACACAATCTGTAGAAATACCTTCTAACTACTCTATACACATTGCAGATACATGACTACACTCAATAAGTAATTACCTGCATCATTTCCAATCCCCCATGTATATATAAAAAAATATATATATATGCAGAACTTACCAGGAAGTCTGACTCATCGAAGGAGTGGAGAGACAGATCATCATCCTCGTCCATGTCCCTCACGTCAAGCTTTGTCACTTCTCCATTCTCAACTTTCAGAGGTGGTGTCCTCCTTTCACGATCCTCATCATCACACTGTGTATCAGAGTCAACTAGTCAGAGACCATCCTCCTCACAGTGATGTCACTCAACAAAGCCATGGACGGTAGGGTACAACTCTTACCTCCGATTCACAGTCAGTGAAGGAGTAGATGGAAAAGTCATCAGAACTGGAGGATGAGATCACGTCATCATTTTTTCTCTCTATCAGCCGAGTCACCCTTCCAGACTGAGTAGACAGAGAAAGGCATGTACTCATGGCAGCCATAGAATACACTGGCATTAACCCTCAAGGAAATGTAGAATACGTAGGCAATCCAACATGGTTGAACAAGTACTGAGCAATACATGGGTAACTGAAAATGCAATAAATGCAACTCCCATAACATTAGGCGTGGGGCTAAAGACCTTCCATAGTATAGGATTCTTTAGCATCTCAAATGGATGATTGTCAATTCAACCAACCCAACCAAAATGGCCATATGAATCAACAGATTGATCTATCTGTTGTGTCTCTATGGGAACAGCAGAGATGTCTGACCTGGCTGAGAGGCTCTGGATTGACGCTCCATCCATCCCCAGATGTTTGGTCCTGCCCATAGCTCACAATGATTGGCTGTTAACAGTAAAGAATGAATTCAACATTGCTTTGCTCATTTTGGCCTTGAATTGTGTATCAATAAATAATATAAGTACTGTTATGTGGTTGAATTTGAATGTAACTTACAGGCCTTTTGTGGATCTGAGGGGTCTGCACTGAAGTAGACTGTCAAGACAGCATTCAATGAGGATAGATAGGGATATCTGCATTTGCTTTAATTCTGATAACTGCAGTTTGTACATGCAGAATGCATAACTAATGTGTATGTGTTTTTGTTTCAGGTCAGATATGACTTACAGGCTTTGGCCTTCTGTGCACCTTGCCGGTTGGCCACAACACGGAATCAGGGCTGTTCACCCTCACTGGTTTCAACTGTCAACACAACACTCAATTTAAAATGTGATAATAACAAAAACAGGACAAAACAAACAAATATTTTATATTTACCACATAAGGGCGGCGTCTTAAAGCTCTTTTTATTCTCTCATCATTACGATCCATCTTTCTTTCTGAGGGAAACATTTCCATCAATTAATTGACACAAAACACATCCTGACTCACACACACAAAGATGGCATCCCAAATGGCACCCTATTCCCTATATATGTATATTTATGTTGGGAAGGAGGTGCCCCAAAAGGCCAAAGATTACCTGCAACAACCTGAGTGAAGAAAACTATTGTACAGATTAAATCAATCTGAACAGTTTATGTAGTGAATGAATGCATGGTTACGTCATTTTAGGTCACAGCTTTATGACTGCGCATAATACGTCACAAGAAAAAGGCCTGTTTGGAGCCGGACTGGTGGCATCATCTTCTCACTGGTTGTAGCTCAATAACGAACGTGATGTGCTTAACCAGTTATACTTTTGATACCTGTTAGTATTGAACGCCCTCACCTTCTTCATGAAACTGATCTCAAGCAGAGGTCGACCCTCGCTTTTAATTCGCACCTTTTCCGTGTACCCCAGAGAATGAAAATGGTTCTTCAACCCAAAAAATCCACAACATTTTCGACAGCTTTGGCCATTCTACCATTCTGGAGGAGATAAATGCACACTCGCGCTGGTAACGCTAGCTACTGGAGTTCGTGTAATTTATTTAAATTTGCCTTGCTAACTACAAACAAAAATAAAGTTCTAAAACCAAGAAAACTATTTGTAATATACCTCCTCGCTATCCTGTAATTTGAAAAAACGAATTTGAATTGAATAATATAAAAAAAATGCTCAACCATCATTCTTCACTTTTAATCTATATCCAACGTCACTAAATTTCTCACCACATAGAACCCCCATAATGCTCTGTGGCATAACCCCAATACAACACACTAGGGCTGCATTCCCAAACACTTAAAATACACACCTTCTCCCCTCAGCCCTCAAATAAAGTGGACACTTCTGATTTTAAAAAACAACAAGTTTTTCACCTTAATTTAACCAGTTAAGCTAGTTGAGAACAAGTTCTCATTTAAAACTGTGACCTGGCCAAGATAAAGCAAAGCAGTTCGACACATACAACAACACAGAGTTACACATGGATTTAAAAAATATATATATTTCACCTTTATTTTACCAGGTAGGCAAGTTGAAAACAAGTTCTCATTTACAATTGCGACCTGGCCAAGATAAAGCAAAGCAGTTCGACACATACAACAACACAGAGTTACGCATGGAGTAAAACAAACATACAGTCAATAATACAGTAGAAAAATAAGTCTATATACAATGTGAGCAAATGAGGTGAGATAAGGGAGGTAAAGGCAAAAAAAAGGCCATGGTGGCGAAGTAAATACAATATACCAAGTTAAACACTGGAATGGTAGATTTGCAGTGGAAGAATGTGCAAAGTAGAGATAGAAATAATGGGGTGCAAAGGAGCAAAATAAATAAATAAATACAGTAGGGGGAGAGGTAGTTGTTTGGGCTAAATTATAGATGGGCTATGTACAGGTGCAGTAATCTGTGAGCTGCTCTGACAGCTGGTGCTTAAAGCTAGTGAGGGAGATAAGTGTTTCCAGTTTCAGAGATTTTTGTAGTTCGTTCCAGTCATTGGCAGCAGAGAACTGGAAGGAGAGGCGGCCAAAGGAAGAATTGGTTTTGGGGGTGACCAAAGAGATATACCTGCTGGAGCGCGTGTTACAGGTGGGTGCTGCTATGGTGACCAGCGAGCTGAGATAAGGGGGGACTTTACCTAGCAGGATCTTGTAGATGACCTGGAGCCAGTGGGTTTGGCGACGAGTATGAAGCGAGGGCCAGTCAACGAGAGCATACAGGTCGCAGTGGTGGGTAGTATATGGGGCTTTGGTGACAAAACGGATGGCACTGTGATAGACTGCATCCAATTTATTGAGTAGGGTATTGGAGGCTATTTTGTAAATGACATCGCCGAAGTCGAGGATCGGTAGGATGGTCAATTTTACAAGGGTATGTTTGGCAGCATGAGTGAAGGATGCTTTTTTGCGAAATAGTAAGCCAATTCTAGATTTAACTTTGAATAAACAGGCGTACAGTCAATAACACAATAGAAACAAAAGAAAGTCTATATACAGTGTGTGCAAATGGCGTGAGGAGGTAAGGCAATAAATAGGCCATAGTAGCGAAGTAATTAAAATTTAGCAAATTAACACTGATGTCACGCCCTGACCATAGTTTGCTTTGTATGTTTCTATGTTTTGTTTGGTCAGGGTGTTATCCGAGTGGGCTGTCTATGTTGTAAGTCTAGTTTGTCTATTTCTATGTGTTTGGCCTGATATGGTTCTCAATCAGAGGCAGGTGTTAGTCGATGTCTCTGATTGGGAACCATATTTAGGTAGTCTGTTTTGTATTGTGGGTTGTGGGTGATTGTTCCTGTTTCTGTGTCTTTTTTTATGTCACCATACGGGACTGTTGCATTTTTGTTGGTTTGTCCATTTATTGTTTTGTAAGGTTATTCAGTGTTATTCGTTAATAAAAGTAACAATGTATTCATATCACGCTGCGCATTGGTCCTCCGATCCTTCTTACTACTCATCCTCAGATGAGGAGGACGACGAACGTGACAACTGAAGTGATAGATGAGCAGATTGTGATGTGCAAGTACTGGTGTGCAAAAGAGATACTGGTGAGAGATACCGGTGTGCAAAAGAGCAGAAAAGTGATGACGTATCATGACGTCTGATGAGTTGACACTTGCAGGGCAAGGGGCGAGGGAAGAATTATTTCATTTTAAATGGACCGCCCAGAAATGTGTCACTTGTTCATCCCACGGTTGTGTTTTCAGTCATCATGGAACTGTTGTGTGTGCCTTATATGCACTACAGTCAATTATGATTGCATTTCATATCTTGGCTAGAAGACAACACCTTCGCAGACATCCAATGTTAGCCATCCTACTATATCAGGTAAATCGAAAATTACAATGTATACGTGTGATGTCAGGGAAAGTTATATGCTTTCGTGTTGTTGACTATCATAAAATGTGAAGACTGTATATTATCAAACCAATTCTCCATGTGTAGTTTAATTACGCAATTAAACTAATCATGTAACTTTAACGAGGAAGTTGGGGCAACACGGAAAATTGTTGTTTATAGAGTGTCAATTTCCCAAATATAACTCCCCAGATATTTTCATATCTTATCAAAACAGTCTCTTATTAATGAATTTTATTACCTCTTCAGTGTCATTACTGAATGTTGCAAACCCTTGGATATCTGCACCAACCTTAGCATAGAATCATGAATCAGCAAAATATAAATTGTCTTAATTATTTATTTACCAACTTAATCAGAGAATTACATAAAACACAATCACAATTAGTTCATACATGGGTTACTTAACATGTTGTTGTCTCTCTCTGTTGTCGCCGGTTTATATGCTGGAGGGAGTCGACAGAAAAGTCTCTGGTTGCGTCCCTTGTGGATACGTCAGGCATACCCATGTCGTCATATAGAATAGATGTTTCGGCGGTTGTCGGTATTCTTTGTCCTAGGCTACATACATTTCCAGCTGCAGACTGAAAAGGCCTCGTATGAGATCTGCTCCTTCTGTGGCAATGTTTTAGAGTTTAACCATTTTTAGCCGTGTAACCAACGCTACCATTTGCAACCTTAGCTTACACCGTGGTCTGGTGTGAATTGCGTCACGGGGGATTTTATACTTCGGTAGAAAAGGGGCTGTCTCATCATGTTTGTGCTCAACTGGACGTGGCTACTGACTGTGCATAAGTTACCATAAAACAACCAATTCTGATTTAGAAGACTAAATCTCATTGTTAGCTTTTCAAAAGTATTTTTATACTTATTCATTCATCTTATACAACAGTCAGATGTAAAACTGACAGCTGGGAAATGTACACTAAGAGATACAGTTATGTGTGTTTCCTGTCCTTCATGAGATCACCAAATGAAACACACTCGACATGACTGTCCCTTAAGTGTCCACGGACCATTCCCATATTCTCAAAAAGATAAATATTGTTTAATTCTCCCATTTTGTGGAATAGGAGTTTTTTTAATTTACATTTGTTTCTACTTAAACTTGTATGTTGAATTTTCCATATTAATGTTGGTTTTAAGTTTTGGCTGACTTTGCTTAGCGGATCACCATCGCAAATTGAATCATGGGGCTAATTGTACACTCGAAAGTACTATTGTAAGTGAAACTAGGCAAAAACAGAGGTGATTATGAAATTAAATATTTCGTCAGGACATGTATCATGCTGTGAATATCCCCAGAAGATGTTTTATCTTGTATATTAACTAATTTCAAATGTAAGGCATTGAAAGCATTCTATATTGGAAGTCTATAAATGTACAGTCGTGGCCAAAAGTTTTGAGAATGACACAATTATTAATTTCCACAAAGTTTGCTGCTTCAGTGTCTTTAGATATTTTTGTCAGATGTTACTATGGAATACTGAAGTATAATTCAAGCATTTAACAAGCATTTCATAAGTGTCAAAGGCTTTTTTTGACAATTACATGAAGTTGATGCAGAGTCAATATTTTCAGTGTTGACCCTTCTTTTTCAAGACCTCTGAAATCCGCCCTGGCATGCTGTCAATTAACTTCTGGGCCACATCCTGACTGATGGCAGCCCATTCTTGCATAATCAATGCTTGGAGTTTGTCAGAAATTGTGGGGTTTTGTTTGTCCACCTGCATCTTGAGGATTGACCACAAGTTCTCAATGGGATTAAGGTCTGGGGAGTTTCCTGGCCATGGACCCAAAATATTGATGTTTTGTTCCCCGAGCCACTCAGTCATCACTTTTGCCTCATGGCAAGGTGCTCCATCATGCTGGAAAAGGCATTGTTTGTCACCAAACTGTTCCTGGGTGGTTGGGAGAAGTTGCTCTCGGAGGATGTGTTGGTACCATTCTTTATTCATGGCTGTTTTTCTAAGGCAAAATTGTGAGTGAGCCCACTAGCTTGGCTGAGAAGCAACCCCACATGAATAGTCTCAGGATGCTTTACTGTTGGCATGACACAGGACTGATGGTAGCGCTCACCTTGTCTTCTCCGGACAAGCTTTTTTCCGGATGCCCCAAACAATCTGGAAAAGGATTCATCAGAGAAAATGACTTTACCCCCGTCCTCAGCAGTCCAATCCCTGTACCTTTTGCAGAATATCAGTCTGTCCCTGATGTTTTTCCTGGAGAGAAGTGGCTTCTTTGCTGCCCTTCTTGACAACAGGCCATCCTACAAAAGTCTTCTCCTATCTGTGCGTGGTGTTTACAGGATCCGTATTCAGAGAGTCACCTTCACAGCAGCCCTCTCTCAACACCTTCAGCAGCAGGTTTTGACTCAACAGGAGAGGGGAGGTATTGAGCTGGACACCCTCAACTCACAGGCTCAATCAGGTATTAACACTGGTTTGAAACAGAAAGATGTTAGATGCTTCTTAGTTGAGTAGATGTTATTTTCGTGGTGGCTAGATATGGACCAAAACATCTTGGTTTTGTTTTCAGCCGGAGATGGTGAGGAGGAGTTAGTGGTAGGCAGGCATGAGAAGCTGTTCAGTCAGATAGGTCCTCTACCAGTGTCCTTATAACAAATAAGACTTCACTGTTTAGGATAGTTTGATGTTGCATAGTAAGTTGTGTGTGTGTGTGTGTGTGTGCGCACGCAAGATGAAGTGGTTTTATTCCAGAGTGAGTCAGTATGCCAGACTCCACTGGAGAGACAATACCACACAGAGATCATGGCTCTGGAGCGGGCAGACTGAACTGCAGGATTTTCACCCCAATTGATATAGCAGTCAGAATCAGTGTAGAAGGGGTGGGTTTTTACTGAATCTCCATTTCTGTAATGGTTCTGTAACCACAGATGCTGGGAGAGGGGCAGCAAGTACTGGGTGAGGATTTACTAATAAATAGACATGAAACTAAAGAAGAACAGAGTCTGGACAAGAGAAACAAAACATTATCAATGCAGACACAGGAATGAAACTGAGGAAGTGACAGATATAGGGGAGGCAATCAATGACGTGATGGAGTCCAGGTGAGTCCGATGAAGCGCTGATTCGTGTAACGATGGTGACAGATGTGTGTAATGATGAGCAGCCTGGAGACCTCGTGCTCCAGAGAGGGGGAGCGGGGGCAGACATGACAATTTCATTATTCAAAACAAAGCATTTACCTAATTTCTGTCCCAAAGAAACGTTAGTGTTTTAAAGCTGTTTTTGATCTACTCATTACAGGATTCCCAGAGTATGGTGACGCAGGTCAAGTCCAACCCTACCTTCCTGGCACATAGGATGGCCAATGTCAGACACAGACGACATGACAGACACCCAGTGTAGGTCCCTGTTACTCACCAACGTGAATTATTATTAAAGTGAATGTAATTGAAGCAACATGTCACGGCTGTCTTCCTCTTCTTCCTTTGAAGAGGTGTAGCAAGGATCAGACCAATACGCAGCGTGGTAGGTGTCCATGTTTTAATATAGAAAACTGAACACAAATACAAAAACGTGAACAAACCGAAACAGTCCCATGTGGCACACTGACACAGGAAACAATCACCCACAAAATACCCAAAGAACATGGCTGCCTAAATATGGTTCCCAATCAGAGACAACGATAAACACCTGCCTCTAATTGAGAACCACTCTAGGCAACCATAGACTTACATAAACACCTATAATGAACACAACCCCATAACTCTACAAAAAAAACCTAGACAGTACAAACACCCTAGACGAGACAAAAACACACAAACCACCCTTTTCACACCCTGACCTAACCAAAATAATAAAGAGAACAAAGATAACTAAGGCCAGGGCGTGACACAACATTGATGTGTGATGTGCTGCTTTGAAGACAAACAGTGTACCGGTATGTTCACATTACACCATACCCTTGTATGCAAAATGTGTTTGTGGTATTCTGTTGGTCTGCAGTGACAGCACTGTCCCCAAGTCCAGGCTGATTACCTGGGAGCCCTCGGAGGACTTTATGAAGATCAGCTACGTGGTCAATACACAGTGAAATGCTTATTTACAAGCCCTTAACCAACAATGCAGTTTAAGAAAAATAAGTGTCAAGTAAAAAATAATTATTTTAGACCTAGACTTGGTGCTCCGGTACCGCTTGCCGTGCGGTAGCAGAGAGAACATTCTATGACTAGGGTGGCTTGAGTCTTTGACAATTTTTAGGGCCTTATTCTGACATCACCTGGTGTAGTGGTCCTGGATGGCAGGAAGCTTGGCCCCGGTGATGTACTAGGACATACTCACTACCCTCATTAGGGCCTTGCAGTCAAAGTCTGAGCAGTTGCCATACCAGGCAGTGATTCAACCAGTCAGGATGCTCTCGATGGTGAAGCTGTAGAATTTTTTGAGGATCGAGGACCCTAGAGGTGCCCCCGTGTTGAGGATCAGCGTGGCGGATGTGTTGTTACCTACCCTTACCACCTGGGGGCGGCCCGTCAGGAGGTCCAGGATCCAGTTGCAGAGGGAGGTGTTTAGTCCCAGGGTCCTTAGCTTAGTGATGAGGTTTTAGGGTACTATGGTGTTAAACGCTGAGATGTAGTCAATGAATAGCAGACTCACATAGGTGCTTATTTTGTCCATGTGTGAAAGGGCAGTGTGGAGTGCAATAGAGATTGCATCATCTGTGGATCTGTTGGGGCGGTATGCAAATTGAAGTGGGTCTAGGGTTTCTGGGATAATGGTGTTGTGAGCCATGGCCAGCCTTTCAAAGCACTTCATGGCTACAGATGTGAGTGCTACGGGTCGGTAGTCATTTAGGCAGGTTACCTTAGTGTTCTTGGGCACAGGTACTATGGTGGTCTGCTTGAAACATGTTGGTATTACAGACTCCGACAGGGAGAGGTTGAAAATGTCAGTGAAGACGATTGCCAGTTGGTCAGAGCATGCTCGGAGTACACGGCCTGGTAATCTATCTGGCCCTGCGGCCTTATGAATGTTGACCTGTTTAAAGGTCTTACATCGGCTGCGGAGAGCATGATCACACAGTCATCCGGAACAGCTGATGCTCTCATGCATGTTTCAGTGTTACTTGCCTTGAAGCGAGCATAGAAGTTATTTAGCTCATCTGGTAGGCTCGTGTCACTGGGCAGCTCTCGGTTGTGCTTCCCTTTGTAGTCTGTAATAGTTTGCAAGCCCTGCCACATCCGACGAGCGACGGAGCCGGTGTAGTATGATTCGATCTTACTCCTGTATTGACACTTTGCCTGTTTGATGGTTCATCGGAGGGCATAGCGGGATTTCTTATAAGCTTCCGTGTTAGAGTCCCGCTCCTTGAAAGCGGAAGCTCTACCCTTTAGCTCTGTGCGGATTTTGCTTGTAATCCATGGCTTCTGGTTGGGGTATATACGTATAGTCACTGTGGGGACGACATCATTGATCCACGTATTGATGAAGCCAGTGATTGATGTGGTGTACTCCTCAATGCCATCGGAAGAATCCCAGGAACATATTCCAGTCTGTGCAAGCAAAACAGTTCTGTAGTTTAGCATCTGCTTCATCTGACCACTTTTTTATAGACTGAGTCACTGATGCTTCCTGCTTTCATTTTGTCTTGTAAGCAGGAATCAGGAGGATAGAATTATGGTCAGATTTGACAAATGGAGGGCGAGGGAGAGCTTTGTACGCATCTCTGTGTGGGGAGTAAAGGTGGTCTAGAGTTCGTTTTTTCCCCCCTCTGGTTGCACATTTAACATGCTGGTTGAAATTAGGTCAAACTGATTTAAGTTTCCCTCCATTAATGTCCCCGGCCACTAGGAGCGCTGCCTCTGGATGAGCGTTTTCCTGTTTGCTTATGGCGGTATTCAGCTCATTGAGTGCGGTCTTAGTGCCAGCATCGGTCTGTGGTGGTGTGTAGACAGCTATGAAAAATATAGATGAAAACTTTCTAGGTAGATAGTGTGGTCTGCAGCTTATCATGAGATGCTCAGGCGAGCAAAACCTTGAGACTTCCTTGGATATCGTGCACCAGATGCTGTTCTATCCTGCCGATAGTGTATAACCCGCCAGCTGTATGTTATTAATGACGTCGTTCAGCCACGACTCTGTGAAGCATAAGATATTACAGTTTTTAAGGTCCCGTTGGTAGGATATATGTGCTTTTAGTTCGTCCCATTTATTTTCCAGCTATTGTACGTTGGCTAACAGTACGGATGGAAAAGGCAGATTAGCCATTCGTCGCCTGATCCTCACAAGGCACCCCGATCTCCTTCTGCGAAATCTACATATTTGTTTCCTATGAATGACAAGGATGAAGGCCTGTTCAGGTGTCTGGAGTAAATCCCTCTCGTCTGACTCATTACAGAAAAATTCTTTGTCCAATTCAAGGTGGGTAATCGCTGTTGTTACGTTCCTGACCTGTTTTCTGTTGTTTGGTATGTGTTTAATTGGTCAGGGCGTGAGTTTGGGTGGGTAGTTTATGTTATGTGTTTTCTATGTTGGGTTAATGGGTTGCCTGGTATGGCTCTCAATTAGAGGCAGGTGTTTGGCGTTTCCTCTGATTGAGAGCCATATTAAGGTAGGTTGTTTCACATTGTTTGTTGTGGGTGGTTGTCTCCTGTGTCTGTGTCTATGTACGTTGCGCCACACGGGACTGTTTTCGGTTTGTTTGTTCGTTTGTTCGGTTTATGTAGTCTGTTCTTCGTGTCATGTAAGTTCATATGTTCAGGTGCGTCTACGTCGTTTGTTGTTTTGTAGAATTATCAAGTGTATTTCGTGTCAGTGTTCGTCTTGTCTAATAAATCATTATGTCATCATACCTCGCTGCACATTGGTCTTCCGATCCCTCTCTCCTCTCCTCGTCCGAGGAAGAGCTAGACAATCGTTACAGCTGTTCTGATGTCCAGAAGCTCTTTTCGGTCATAAGAGACGGTAGCAGCAACATTATGTACAGAATAAATTTCAAACAATGCGAAAAAACTAACAAAATAGCATGGTTGGTTAAGAGCCAATAAAACGTCAGCCATCCTCTCTGGCGCCAGTACAACTTTAAGTCCATGTTACGGGGAACAAAAGGAAATTGTTTTTCTTAAGGGTTTGGTCACAGATCTGCCAGTTCAGATCAAATTCCACATTTTGTTGCCTGCCTCAGGACTCAAACCAGTGACCTTTCAGTTACTGGACTAATTCTCTATCTTCCACCTAACTTTGTAATTTTTTTAACCAGGTAGGCTGGTTGACAACAAGTTCTCATTTACAACTGCGACCTGGCATGGGCGTCCTAGGCAAAGTTCCCTTTACACTATCCCATGTGCGTGTGTCATGATCTGGTAATGAGGTAGTCCTGCCTGTAAGTTTAATATCAGTGTCACCCTCCGCTCAGGAGGGCATTACATGTTGGTCTAATGGTCAAGCCACTGGTTTTTCCCATGGGAGGCCCGGGTACAGATCCTGCCCATGAAATATGCACACCTCTCCCAAAGCACAATTCCACTACCACCAATGTAGTGTTTTTTTTGCAAACAGCAATGGTGTAATGCCCCTTTTGTCTCAAACCCAGGTCTCCCTGCCCGTAGGCAAACAAATATATTTTAGTGAATTCAGGCGTTCGCCCCAAACAGGTTTTGAACCTGGGTCCATCAACTGTCAAGCCAACACCTTAAGTGCTACGCCAAGATGTCCAAACCTTTCGTTGAGGTCGCTCGGTGTTGGATTAAGGTTGCTACATTACCTGCTTCATTGGGGAGAGCATGCCCCCACACTTCTTTATAGCAAGTCTCTCATGTGTACACATCTTTGATGGCTTCACAGGCACTATCCTACTTCTGATACCAATGTAACAAATTTGGGGGTAGCTCCAACTGGGACTGGAACCCCGGTCCAGTGACTAGTGTAACAGTTGTAACTTTACGTCGTCCCCTCGCCCCGACACGGGCGCGAACCAGGGACCCTCTGCACACATCAACAACAGTCAACCACGAAGCGTCGTTACCCATCGCTCCACAAAAGCCGCGGCTCTTGCAGAGCAAGGGGCAACCCTACTTAAAGTCTCAGAGCAAGTGACGTAACTGATTGAAATGCTACTAGCGCGTACCCGCTAACTAGCTAGCCATTTCACATCCGTTACACTAGCAAGCCAACACTTTATCCATTACCCCAAGAGATCAGAAGGTGGTAAGTGTTGGGTTAAGCTTGCTACAATATATACTTATATAGGGCAATGTGTGATCTGGGTGAGGCAGCATTGCCACTAGTGCTCCCGACACAGCCAAACACAATCTTTACCTTCTTAACCTTACCTAAACTAAAGTCAAATACATTTAGACAAACCACCATGTGAGCAGCAAGTTTAGGGTTAATGGAGTGAAGTGGGTGATGGGTAGGACCATCAGTATGAACTATATGTCTATTTTTATTTATTTATTTTATTTTACCAGGTAAGTTGACTGAGAACACGTTCTCATTTGCAGCAACGACCTGGGGAATAGTTACAGGGGAGAGGAGGGGGATGAATGAGCCAATTGTAAACTGGGGATTATTAGGTGACCATGATGGTTTGAGGGCCAGATTGGGAATTTAGCCAGGACACCGGGGTTAACACCCCTACTCTTACGATAAGTGCCATGGGATCTTTAACGACCTCAGAGAGTCAGGACACCCGTTTAACGTCCCACCCGAAAGACGGCACCCTACACAGGTCAGTGTCCCCAATCACTGCCCTGGGGCATTGGGATATTATTTTTTTTAGACCAGAGGAAGAGTGCCTCCTACTGGCCCTCCAACACCACTTCCAGCAGCATCTGGTCTCCCATCCAGGGACTGACCAGGACCAACCCTGCTTAGCTTCAGAAGCAAGCCAGCAGTGGTATGCAGGGTGTATTACAAACGGGATGGATGCTCTTCATCAACACCATCTTTTCTGTGAAACTATATATCAGCAATCAATCAACAAGACTAATGAAATGGAGCAAATGAAGACATTAGATCTGCTAAAGGTAATATATTCTGAAACTCATTTCTTACTGGTAGAGCTTGTATATGATCTGTCAATCCTGAGAGGGACGCTCTCTCTCCTCCCCTTCCCCCCATCTCTCTTTGCATGTGCTGGGGCGAAGTTTCCCCTAGATACAGATCTAGGATCAGCTTCCCCTCCCCAAACCCAACAAGGACCACTAGCGGGGGGAATTCAAACCTGATCCAAAGGCAGGGTCTATTTGGGGAACTTGTCCCATCCCCCACAACTCTACATGTGGATGCGGCTTTCTCCAGCTCACCATGCTCACAAAGAAAACAGCAGTGCATTTCAGCTGTAAGTATTTTGAAGTTACTAGTATATTATTTTAAATTAATTTACCAAGCTTCGTTATTATTCAACAATAACTCGGCCAATGTAGTTGTAGCGGGCTACATTTCGTCGATGCATGGAAAAGTATTAGCTATGGTGAAGCATTATGTTAGCTAGCTAGCAGCATTTTTCCTGGCTATACTGATAGGTTAATTAGCCGGCTAGCTGCTAAAGGTTGCTGGAGTAGACATTTATACATCCCGGAATTGATTATTATTGCATTGCTTATATTTGCTATGATGTTTTAGATGTTCTCATATGAAAGAATTTTGTGTTGTGCATAATGTTAAATTCCATACGAGTAATGTTAAACTAGCTACTGGTAGCTAGCTGAATTGTATTGCAAATGTGGTCCTAGCTCGGCAACGTTAGCTTTCCTGTGGCAGGACGAGTTATTTGCGCAAGTCACAATGTGAGACATTTTGTTTAGAGGTGATTATATTTTGAAATGGCAGCTAGGGATAGGCATTTGGAATATTTCACTATTCAAATATGGATATCCGGATGGTCCAAATACATTTCTTTATTTTGTGAAAATATGTTTTGTTTGCCGCAGGACTGGCAGAGACAGTGCGGTGCTAGAAGGGAAGGTTTGATTGGCAGAGACAGTGCGGTGCTAGAAGGGAAGGTTTGATTGGGAGAGACAGTTGTTGCTGCCATAGGTAATCTGTCATACTATACATTTATTAAAGACATGTCTATTTTAAAATTGTTCTCGTCAGAATGTAGTAGAGTTAAAATGGTTATTCCATCAAACTTCCAATTATTAGAATAGTACACAACGCAGAACAGAACAACCAGGTTGAGGGTCAGTGGCCAAAGCCCGCGAACAGGAATATTCCAAGTTCAGACAGAGGGGGGGAGTCAGATCGCTATGATCGCAAGGAACTTTACTTTTGGTGTCTATTTTTAATTGTTACGCTACTGGTGCTGCCTGTTGATGTTAGGTAGGCAGCTACAGGAGCTGAATGATGTCAACATCTTCGGGTTTTATTTCATTAAATGTATTTTATTTCATCCGTGTGCTTGTCACCTACTAACACCCTGGTACTACCCGTAGCTCCCGCTCTCCTCGGTCCGAGAAAACACGGAGAGAGAAAAGTATGTGTTGTAGATTACTCCTTTGTAGAACTCCATAACGTGAAATAAATAAAACATCCAAAGGTTAATGCTGTAGATATTGTTATAAGGGGGTGTGAGGCTATTGAAACATGTCACTCAGAGTTTTATTGTTGTTATTAATGTAGTTTACAGAGTGCTAAAAGTGCTGCTGTTGCTAGCTAGCATGCCTTTCTGTGATGCAGACGGTTAGCTAAGCTGCCGACTGGTGTTGGTGGTGCATTATGGGAGATGTAGTTTGGTCCTCTAATGTCTGAATGGAATATAGGCGATTTCACGTTGTAACTTGTTTATGTTGCAGTGTTTTTTGTACATGAGTTGTTGTATTTTGGTACTGTCAACACTGAAAGCACCTAGCAATGTATTGGGGATGTGAGACAGGATATGTGTTTTGCCTTTCTTCATGCTCCTGTGTAGAACAACTTGTCAGATGATGCATTGGAGACTGATGTGTTCCTGTCTTTTCACAATACTATTGCAGATCAACATAAAAGCCTAAAAGACAGCCGTGGTGTCGCTCTTCATTTCTTGGTTCTCCTGTGGTACATAAGAAACCCGCTACAAGAACATGGATAAAAGCAGGAATCTCTCGTGCCAAGGTATGTAGCCAACCGTCAACCCCCCCCCCATTTCCTGCATTTTAAATTGGCAATCGGCAGTTGCAAAATCAATTTTTGGACATGCAATTTAATGATATATAACCATTGATTCTTGAAGAATATAACTTATAATGCCTCATGAGCTTAGTTCAACTGTTGTACCCCATCAGAACTCAACACATAAGCATGTTTTACTTCAATGTGGGTAAACAAAATGTAAACAAACACTATATAGCCTCAAAACATGGTTAAACATGAATCGATCCACTAATGGGAGGGAAATGTAGCCTCAATTAGCTGTTATTGGCAGAGAGATCTCAAACTCTTTGTTATTGGTCTATTATCTTAGACCACCTGGGGATGTCACCAAGCAAGCCACAACTCCACCAATGCAAAACCTGCTGATTTAGAATGTCTTATGTAGATTGTATTTTCAATCAGCAACTATCCGGAAGTTACACTGATAAAAAAAAATCATAGATTCATCAGCCGTTATACAAATATGATACAAAACACCAGCTGAGTGGCACCGGCTGCATCAGTGAATATGAACCTGACAGCGAAAGCTCGAGTGACAGGTGTTCAGAACTCACTCGGCCTGGTAAATTTGTGACGGTAGACACCGGCTGCTTTCGTAAAGCAAGGGATCAGCCGCAGTCTACCGTCAAACTTACCAGGCTGAGTGATATCTGAACAAAAATGTAATGTCGTTGCTTGCTAATATGTGGATTTGTTGTTACTCTTATGTATGTTCCATCTTTTTGTGTTTTTCATTCAAGCCTGGGAAAGAACTGAAAAAACGCACTAAAGAGTCAAGACAGACACCAGAAAGAGACCCAAGAAGACTTGGACGCAGGATCAGAGGACAGCGAGAGATGTTCAGAACTCACTCAGTCCGGTAAGTTTGGTGAGGGTACACTTTGAGACTGCTTACCTGACACGGAGGAAGTCTTTTCTTTTTATCTCCTCTCCCTTACCTTCCCTATGCCCCCCTCCCCTATTGTGTTGGACCATCATGTGTTTTAATCTTTCCTTTGTTTGCGATTAGGTTTGGAGAATGACTTCTCAACCCAAGAGGCCTAAGAGCAGCTGTGAGAGAGCATCAGTTTGGAAGCATTTGGGAAAATGTAGTGCTAAAGAAGGTTCCCGGCAAAGAGGGTTGCCTGTTATGGGTCAGAGCCAGCTCTCAAAAAAAGAACTTGTAAAGACATAAAAACCTAGTGCTCAACAAAATGCAAACATACAAGGCTCTCCGCAGCCAGTAAAAGGCTAGCATGCCACGAAGCTGAAGTTCACACAGGTGAATGGGAGTGTTGTAAAAGACAAAAAGCTTTTTAGACATAGCTCTAAAATGCAGGTCCTAGTTGAGCTTGTGAGCTAGTTCTGTTCTTTTTTGTGTTTTTTTGTTTTGTGGTGGAAAACTTAGTGTGTCGAGCAAATGAGAAAATGAGAACTTGTTCTCAACTAGCCTACCTGGTTAAATAAAGGTGAAATAAAATAAAAATAACACGTCAACCCTGTTACCAATAGATAAAAAGACTACACAATTCTTAGCAATTTTATTTTTGTCTGAAACTTCCAATTCAATGCTAGCTGTGGGATGGATCCTGGTTCAAGTCCAGGCTCTGTCGCAGCCTGCTGCGACCTGGAGACCCATGGATTGGTGCACAATTGTCCCAGCGTCATCCTGGTTAGGGGAGGGTTTTTATTTATTTTCGTTTTTTATTTTTGTTTTTATTAATTTGAATATGGTCTTTATAACAGAAGGTAAAATTAGGTGAACTTTTAGTTATGAATATGAACTGGCAATATTCTAGTGGCCATTCTTCGTTGCAATAGGCCCATGAAATAATATCAGCTTTTATGATGCTGGTAAAGATAGTACCTTTACCTAGCTGCGCAGTGTAGCCTATAGGTTATACACTGAGTGTACAAAATAATAAGGACACCTTCCTAATATTTAGTTAGCCCATCCACCCCCTTTTGTCCTCAGAACAGCCTCAATTTATCAGGGCATGGATTCTACAAGGTGTTGAAAGTGTTCCACAGGGATGCAGGCCCATGTTGATGCCAATGCTTCCCACAGTTGTCAAGTTGGCTGGATGTCCTTTGGTTGGTGGAACATGAGCGTGAAAAACCCATCAGTGTTGCAGTTCTTGACACAAACCGATGTGCCTGGCACCTACTACCATACTCCGTTCAAAGGCACTTAAATCTTTTGTCTTGCCCGTTCACCCTCTGAATGGCACACACACTATCCATGTCTCCAGGCTTAAAAATCATTCTTTAACCTGCCCTGTCCCCTTCATCTACAAGTGACATCAATAAGGGATCATAGCTTTCACTTGGATTCACCTGGTCAGTCTGTCATGGAAATAGCAGGTGTCCTTTAATGTTTTGTACACTTAGTGTAAATTTCACAATAATTATACATTTATGGATTTTGTTATGTAGCCTATTGTTGTCACTTTATTGAACCTGTCTGCAACCCACCCGCCTGGGGACTGCGGGTTATGAGACAATCCTTGCATGTTCTGCAGCCTTGTAAAGATAGGGAGAGGATGACTGGGATGCAGTTTGGCATTTATTGTCATGAATCTTGCCCTGGCGGCAGTTCTGCAAAGTGGTCACAAGCTGGCACAGGCATAAAGTAATAATATCTGATTTGAAACCTAACCTTAACCACACTGCTAATCCTTACCTTAAATTAAGACCATAAAACACAATTATTTTCCACAAATATTTACAATATAGACAGTTTTGACTTAGCAGCTGCCATATCTTGAGGAAATTGCGCAGTTCTGCCTGCAGGGCAATATTCATGACAAACTTCAAGCTGCGACTGGGAGAGGGAATGTAAAACCGATAACGAAATTGTTTTGACAATTAACATACATTTTATTATGAAAAGTACAATATATCCATGTACACATCAGATAGCTGCTCTTTCTCTGCTACCTCATTCAATTTCTCTAATTCTCCAGTTTAGTATTCCCTGGTTATGTTCTAATTCTCTCTCTATTTCCTCACCTCTTCCTCAGACTCTTCTTTTCCTCTTTCTTGTCTTTACTTTCTCCATCATTTTCCATCTGTTGCATCTTACTGGCCTTCTCTTGCTTCACAAGTTTTTTGGCTTTGCCCTTTTTCTTATTGACCTTCCCTTCCTGAATATTTTGGACAAGGAGATAAAGTTTGTAAGCTTATGGGTTTTCTCTTGAGCTACTATATCTAGAGCTATACTATACCGTAGAAGGACATATTCCCTTCTTGTATTTCCTCTCACCTGTGTAGGCCACTCCTGCCATTTCCTGGAGCTGCTTCCTGCCGGTCTTGCTCAGGTTGGTGATAGGGGCCAAGCGAGGCATGTGGCGGTATGGGAAGTTCTATAGTGCTGAGGTCACAAGAGGAGAGTGGCCAGACACAGGACCAGAGACCTTCCCTGGGCTTTGTAGGACCAGAAAGTAAAGTCAAAAAATCAGGAAAATGCTATGTTAAAAACAATCTGTAGATATACTTTATAACTAAACTATACACATTGCAGATACCTGACTACACTCAATAAGTAGGAGTAACTTACAAAGCTCTGGACATTGTTATGTTTTTCAGACTTGAGCCTGTTCTCGGCTATACTGGTCTGCATTTCTTCCATGCTGTCTATAATTTCAGCCATCTCCAGTGCATTTCTTGAATGCCACTTTCAACCTCCCAAGTCAATTAGCCAACTGTCCAGGTCTACTGCCTTAAGATCACCTTCGCTGCAGGTTCTCTTCATCACTTGGATCAGTGCCCTCACCTCCTTGCCCATCCTCTTGACCTCCCTAGCCACGTCTTCATCCGTCAGTCTCTCCTTCCTCCTCCCTATCCACTTCGCAATTCATCTTCTACAGCATCCCTCATTCTTCTTCTGCCTCTCTTGGTTGATGTCCTGATTGTCATTGTGCGTCTCCAGGCCTTCCTCCAGGTTGAGTTCTATTGAGGTCAGGTTCTATTTGATCCTCCACAGGCTCTCCTCGTTGGTGTTGGTCCACTGTGTCTTCTTGTCCAGCTGCTGCCTGCAGGGCCGGACAGTGGGGACCACCTCCATCTGGCGTGACACCTTCTTCAGGGCACTCACAGAGGCAGGGAGGAGGATGTTGGGCTTGGCCACAATAATCTCAACAGACATAGGGTAAAACCATTGAGATGTGACACACACACACAAATTTAAAAGATGCCTACCAGTCGATGGTCCTTCAGTGGTCCTTGTGGTTCCTTTGGAGGTTCTGGACTGTCCTCAGTAGAGGCATCATTGCCACCATCAAGATGTGTGTCAGAGAGCTAGCTGGTCATAGTCCATTCTCCACATTCAGTGAAAGAGTTACTCAAAAATGTGTGTGTGTGGGGGGGGGTATAGACAGGTCATCATCCTCGTCCATATCCCTCACTTCAAACTTTGTCACCTTTCCATCCTTAACTTTCAGCGGTGGTGTCCTCCTTTCATGATCCTGATCATCACACTGTGTATCAGAGTCAACTAGTCAGAGACCATTCTCCACAGTGATGTCACTCAACAAAGACATGGACGGTAGGGTACAACTCTTACCTCCGATTCACAGCCAGTGAAGGTGTAGATCGAAAAGTCATCCGAACTGGAGGATGAGATCACGTCATCATTTTTTCTCTCTATCAGCCGAGTCACCCTTCCAGACTGAGTAGACAGAGAAAGGCATGTACTCATGGCAGCCATAGAATACACTGGCATTAACCCTCAAGGAAATGTAGAATACATAGGCAATCCAACATGGTTGTACAAGTAGTGAGCAATACATGGGTAACTGAAAATGCAATAAATGCAACTCCCATAACATTAGGCGTGGGGCTAAAGACCTTCCATTGTATAGGATTCTTTAGCATCTCAAATGGATGATTGTCAATTCAACCAAGCCAACCAAAATGGCCATATGAATCAACAGTTTGATTTACAGTATCTGTTGTCTCTATGGGAACAGCAGAGATGTCTGACCTGGCTGAGAGGCTCTGGATTGATGTTCCATCTGTCCCTAGATGTCTGCTTCTGCCCACAGCTCACGATGATTGGCTGTAAACAGTAAAGAATGAATTCAACACTGCTTTGCTCATTGCAGAATGCATAACTAATGTGCATGTGTTACTGATTTCAGTTTGAAATGACTTACAGGCTTTGTTCTTCTGTGCACCTTGCCGGATGTCCACATCACAGAATCAGGGGTGTTAACCCTCATTGGATTCATCCGTCAACACATCACTCAATTTAAAAGGTGATAATATAACAAAAACAGGATAAAACAAATGTGCATTTTATATTTACCAAATAAGGGTGGCATCTTAACGCTCTTTTGATTCTCTCATTATTACGATCCATAGCTTTCTGAGGGAAATATTTCCATCTATTTGGATATGTATATATACACAGCTCTGGAAAAAATTAAGAGACCACTGCAAAATGATCAGTTTCTCTGGTTTTACTATTTATATGTATGTGTTTGGGTAAACTGAACATTTTTGTTTTATTCTATAAACTGCTGACAACATTTCTCCCAAATTCCAAATAAAAAATATTGTCATTTAGAGCATTTATTTGCAGCTAATGACAACAGGTCAAAATAACAAAAAGATGCAGTGTTGTCAGACCTCGAATAATACTAATACTTTAACTTAGGAAGTGTTCTGAAATCAATATTTGGTGGAATAACACTGATTTTCAATCACAGCTTTCATGCGTCTTGGCATGCTCTCCACCAGTCTTTCACATTGATGTTGGGTGGCATTTTGCCATCCTGGCCTCAAAATTCAAGCAGCTCGGCTTTGTTTGATGGCTTGTGACCATCCATCTTCCTCTTGATCACATTCCAGAAGTGTATATGTGGTACCCTGTAAATATTATACAGGTTGGGAAGGCTGTGCACCAAAAGGCCAAAGATTACCTGCAACAACCTGAATGGAAATTGTACAGATTAAATCAAATCTGAACACAGTTTATGAAGTAAATTAATGCTTGATTATGTCATAATACGTGCCAGCTTAATGACTGCACATAATACATCGCAAGAAAAAGGCTTGTTTGGAGCCTAACTGGTGGTATTGCCTTCTCACTGGTTGTAGCTAGCTGAATAACGAAAGTGATGTGCATATATCCTATTGACTTGTATCGATGGTTGGTTGGACGTTTTACATAGATAGGCCAACAGGATATCAATGGAAAGAAACCATTCCTTGGCCCAATTCTTTTTTGCACTTTGAGTAACAAGCATTAAGGGACGTTAATGGAATTCGTTGACTTTATTGTGTTGTCCCTGACATGTTTTAT
>NW_026602235.1:0-22240 GCF_029448725.1 Salvelinus fontinalis | reverse complement strand
TATGTATATATGTATATATAATATATGTATATAATTATATATATATGCCAACTAATGTACAGGAAATAAAAAAGTAATTTATTTTAAGCACAACTACAGTAAATAAAACTTCCTTATACCTTTTTCCTGTACAGTATACTGTAGTGAAGTTGTATAGGACCTTGGTGGTGTGCAGTATACTGTAGTGAAGTTGTATAGGACCTTGGTGGTGTGCAGTATACTGTAGTGAAGTTGTATAGGACCTTGGTGGTGTGCAGTATACTGTAGTGAAGTTGTATAAGATCTTGGTGGTGTGCAGTATACTGTAGCGAAGTTGTATAGGACCTTGGTGGTGTGCAGTATACTGTAGTGAAGTCGTATGTAGAATAGGACCTTGGTGGTGTGCAGTATACTGTAGTGAAGTTGTATAGGACCTTGGTGGTGTGCAGTATACTGTAGTGAAGTTGTATAGGACCTTGATGGTGTGCAGTATACTGTAGTGAAGTCGTATGTAGAATAGGACCTTGGTGGTGTGCAGTATACTGTAGTGAAGTTGTATAGGACCTTGGTGGTGTGCAGTATACTGTAGTGAAGTTGTATAGGACCTTGGTGGTGTGCAGTATACTGTAGTGAAGTCGTATGTAGAATAGGACCTTGGTGGTGTGCAGTATACTGTAGTGAAGTCGTATGTAGAATAGGAACTTAGTGGTGTGCAGTATACTGTAGTGAAGTTGTATAGGAACTTGGTGGTGTGCAGTATACTGTAGTGAAGTTGAATAGGAACTTGGTGGTGTGCAGTATACTGTAGTAAAGTTGTATAGGACCTTGGTGGTGTGCAGTATACTGTAGTGAAGTTGTATAGGATATTGGTGGTGTGCAGTATACTGTAGTGAAGTCGTATGTAGAATAGGACCTTGGTGGTGTGCAGTATACTGTAGTGAAGTTGTATAGGACCTTGGTGGTGTGCAGTATACTGTAGTGAAGTTGTATAGGAACTTGGTGGTGTGCAGTATACTGTAGTGAAGTTGTATAGGACCTTGGTGGTGTGCAGTATACTGTAGTGAAGTTGTATAGGACCTTGGTGGTGTGCAGTATACTGTAGTGAAGTTATATAGGACCTTGGTGGTGTGCAGTATACTGTAGTGAAGTTGTATAGGACCTTGGTGGTGTGCAGTATACTGTAGTGAAGTTGTATAGGACCTTGGTGGTGTGCAGTATACTGTAGTGAAGTTGTATAGGAACTTGGTGGTGTGCAGTATACTGTAGTGAAGTTGTATAGGACCTTGGTGGTGTGCAGTATACTGTAGTGAAGTTATATAGGACCTTGGTGGTGTGCAGTATACTGTAGTGAAGTTATATAGGAACTTGGTGGTGTGCAGTATACTGTAGTGAAGTCGTATGTAGAATAGGACCTTGGTGGTGTGCAGTATACTGTAGTGAAGTCGTATGTAGAATAGGACCTTGGTGGTGTGCAGTATACTGTAGTGAAGTCGTATGTAGAATAGGACCTTGGTGGTGTGCAGTATACTGTAGTAAAGTTCTATAGGATCTTGGTGGTGTGCAGTATACTGTAGTGAAGTTGTATAGGAACTTGGTGGTGTGCAGTATACTGTAGTGAAGTTGTATAGGACCTTGGTGGTGTGCAGTATACTGTAGTGAAGTTGTATAGGACCTTGGTGGTGTGCAGTATACTGTAGTGAAGTTGTATAGGACCTTGGTGGTGTGCAGTATACTGTAGTAAAGTTGTATAGGACCTTGGTGGTGTGCAGTATACTGTAGTGAAGTTGTATAGGACCTTGGTGGTGTGCAGTATACTGTAGTGAAGTCGTATGTAGAATAGGACCTTGGTGGTGTGCAGTATACTGTAGTGAAGTTGTATAGGACCTTGGTGGTGTGCAGTATACTGTAGTGAAGTTGTATAGGACCTTGGTGGTGTGCAGTATACTGTAGTGAAGTTGTATAGGACCTTGGTGGTGTGCAGTATACTGTAGTGAAGTTATATAGGAACTTAGTGGTGTGCAGTATACTGTAGTGAAGTTATATAGGAACTTAGAGGTGTGCAGTATACTGTAGTGAAGTTGTATAGGACCTTGGTGGTGTGCAGTATACTGTAGTGAAGTTGTATAGGAACTTAGTGGTGTGCAGTATACTGTAGTGAAGTTATATAGGAACTTAGAGGTGTGCAGTATACTGTAGTGAAGTTGTATAGGAACTTAATGGTGTGCAGTATACTGTAGTGAAATAGTATGTAGAATAGGACCTTGGTGGTGTGCAGTATACTGTAGTGAAGTCGTATGTAGAATAGGACCTTGGTGGTGTGCAGTATACTGTAGTGAAGTCGTATGTAGAATAGGAACTTAGTGGTGTGCAGTATACTGTAGTGAAGTTGTATAGGAACTTGGTGGTGTGCAGTATACTGTAGTGAAGTTGAATAGGAACTTGGTGGTGTGCAGTATACTGTAGTGAAGTTGTATAGGACCTTGGTGGTGTGCAGTATACTGTAGTGAAGTTGTATAGGATATTGGTGGTGTGCAGTATACTGTAGTGAAGTCGTATGTAGAATAGGACCTTGGTGGTGTGCAGTATACTGTAGTGAAGTCGTATAGGACCTTGGTGGTGTGCAGTATACTGTAGTGAAGTTGTATAGGAACTTGGTGGTGTGCAGTATACTGTAGTGAAGTCGTATGTAGAATAGGACCTTGGTGGTGTGCAGTATACTGTAGTGAAGTCGTATGTAGAATAGGAACTTAGTGGTGTGCAGTATACTGTAGTGAAGTTGTATAGGAACTTGGTGGTGTGCAGTATACTGTAGTGAAGTCGTATGTAGAATAGGACCTTGGTGGTGTGCAGTATACTGTAGTGAAGTTGTATAGGAACTTGGTGGTGTGCAGTATACTGTAGTGAAGTCGTATGTAGAATAGGACCTTGGTGGTGGGCAGTATACTGTAGTGAAGTTGTATAGGACCTTGGTGGTGTGCAGTATACTGTAGTGAAGTTGTATAGGAACTTAGTTGTGTGCAGTATACTGTAGTGAAATTGTATGTAGAATAGGACCTTGGTGGTGTGCAGTATACTGTAGTGAAGTCGTATAGGACCTTGGTGGTGTGCAGTATACTGTAGTGAAGTCGTATGTTGAATAGGACCTTGGTGGTGTGCAGTATACTGTAGTGAATTTGTATAGGACCTTGGTGGTGTGCAGTATACTGTAGTGAAGTCGTATGTTGAATAGGACCTTGGTGGTGTGCAGTATACTGTAGTGAATTTGTATAGGACCTTGGTGGTGTGCAGTGTACTGTAGTGAAGTTGTATAGGAACTTGGTGGTGTGCAGTATACTGTAGTGAAGTTGTATAGGACCTTGATGGTGTGCAGTATACTGTAGTGAAGTCGTATAGGACCTTGGTGGTGTGCAGTATACTGTAGTGAAGTTATATAGGACCTTGATGGTGTGCAGTATACTGTAGTGAAGTTGAATAGGATCTTGGTGGTGTGCAGTATACTGTAGTGAAGTTGAATAGGATCTTGGTGGTGTGCAGTATACTGTAGTGAAGTCGTATAGGACCTTGGTGGTGTGCAGTATACTGTAGTGAAGTTATATAGGACCTTGATGGTGTGCAGTATACTGTAGTGAAGTTGAATAGGATCTTGGTGGTGTGCAGTATACTGTAGTGAAGTTGTATAGGAACTTAGTGGTGTGCAGTATACTGTAGTGAAGTTGTATAGGACCTTGGTGGTGTGCAGTATACTGTAGTGAAGTTGTATAGGACCTTGGTGGTGTGCAGTATACTGTAGTGAAGTTGTATAGGACCTTGGTGGTGTGCAGTATACTGTAGTGAAGTTGTATAGGAACTTGGTAGTGTGCAGTATACTGTAGTGAAGTTGTATAGGACCTTGGTGGTGTGCAGTATACTGTAGTGAAGTTATATAGGACCTTGGTGGTGTGCAGTATACTGTAGTGAAGTTATATAGGAACTTGGTGGTGTGCAGTATACTGTAGTGAAGTCGTATGTAGAATAGGACCTTGGTGGTGTGCAGTATACTGTAGTGAAGTCGTATGTAGAATAGGACCTTGGTGGTGTGCAGTATACTGTAGTGAAGTCGTATGTAGAATAGTACCTTGGTGGTGTGCAGTATACTGTAGTGAAGTTCTATAGGATCTTGGTGGTGTGCAGTATACTGTAGTGAAGTTGTATAGGAACTTGGTGGTGTGCAGTATACTGTAGTGAAGTTGTATAGGACCTTGGTGGTGTGCAGTATACTGTAGTGAAGTTGTATAGGACCTTGGTGGTGTGCAGTATACTGTAGTGAAGTTGTATAGGACCTTGGTGGTGTGCAGTATACTGTAGTAAAGTTGTATAGGACCTTGGTGGTGTGCAGTATACTGTAGTGAAGTTGTATAGGACCTTGGTGGTGTGCAGTATACTGTAGTGAAGTCGTATGTAGAATAGGACCTTGGTGGTGTGCAGTATACTGTAGTGAAGTTGTATAGGACCTTGGTGGTGTGCAGTATACTGTAGTGAAGTTGTATAGGACCTTGGTGGTGTGCGGTATACTGTAGTGAAGTTGTATAGGACCTTGGTGGTGTGCAGTATACTGTAGTGAAGTTATATAGGAACTTAGTGGTGTGCAGTATACTGTAGTGAAGTTATATAGGAACTTAGAGGTGTGCAGTATACTGTAGTGAAGTTGTATAGGACCTTGGTGGTGTGCAGTATACTGTAGTGAAGTTGTATAGGAACTTAGTGGTGTGCAGTATACTGTAGTGAAGTTATATAGGAACTTAGAGGTGTGCAGTATACTGTAGTGAAGTTGTATAGGAACTTAATGGTGTGCAGTATACTGTAGTGAAATAGTATGTAGAATAGGACCTTGGTGGTGTGCAGTATACTGTAGTGAAGTCGTATGTAGAATAGGACCTTGGTGGTGTGCAGTATACTGTAGTGAAGTCGTATGTAGAATAGGAACTTAGTGGTGTGCAGTATACTGTAGTGAAGTTGTATAGGAACTTGGTGGTGTGCAGTATACTGTAGTGAAGTTGAATAGGAACTTGGTGGTGTGCAGTATACTGTAGTGAAGTTGTATAGGACCTTGGTGGTGTGCAGTATACTGTAGTGAAGTTGTATAGGATATTGGTGGTGTGCAGTATACTGTAGTGAAGTCGTATGTAGAATAGGACCTTGGTGGTGTGCAGTATACTGTAGTGAAGTCGTATAGGACCTTGGTGGTGTGCAGTATACTGTAGTGAAGTTGTATAGGAACTTGGTGGTGTGCAGTATACTGTAGTGAAGTCGTATGTAGAATAGGACCTTGGTGGTGTGCAGTATACTGTAGTGAAGTCGTATGTAGAATAGGAACTTAGTGGTGTGCAGTATACTGTAGTGAAGTTGTATAGGAACTTGGTGGTGTGCAGTATACTGTAGTGAAGTCGTATGTAGAATAGGACCTTGGTGGTGTGCAGTATACTGTAGTGAAGTTGTATAGGAACTTGGTGGTGTGCAGTATACTGTAGTGAAGTCGTATGTAGAATAGGACCTTGGTGGTGGGCAGTATACTGTAGTGAAGTTGTATAGGACCTTGGTGGTGAGCAGTATACTGTAGTGAAGTTGTATAGGAACTTAGTTGTGTGCAGTATACTGTAGTGAAATTGTATGTAGAATAGGACCTTGGTGGTGTGCAGTATACTGTAGTGAAGTCGTATAGGACCTTGGTGGTGTGCAGTATACTGTAGTGAAGTCGTATGTTGAATAGGACCTTGGTGGTGTGCAGTATACTGTAGTGAATTTGTATAGGACCTTGGTGGTGTGCAGTATACTGTAGTGAAGTCGTATGTTGAATAGGACCTTGGTGGTGTGCAGTATACTGTAGTGAATTTGTATAGGACCTTGGTGGTGTGCAGTGTACTGTAGTGAAGTTGTATAGGAACTTGGTGGTGTGCAGTATACTGTAGTGAAGTTGTATAGGACCTTGATGGTGTGCAGTATACTGTAGTGAAGTCGTATAGGACCTTGGTGGTGTGCAGTATACTGTAGTGAAGTTATATAGGACCTTGATGGTGTGCAGTATACTGTAGTGAAGTTGAATAGGATCTTGGTGGTGTGCAGTATACTGTAGTGAAGTTGAATAGGATCTTGGTGGTGTGCAGTATACTGTAGTGAAGTCGTATAGGACCTTGGTGGTGTGCAGTATACTGTAGTGAAGTTATATAGGACCTTGATGGTGTGCAGTATACTGTAGTGAAGTTGAATAGGATCTTGGTGGTGTGCAGTATACTGTAGTGAAGTTGTATAGGAACTTAGTGGTGTGCAGTATACTGTAGTGAAGTTGTATAGGACCTTGGTGGTGTGCAGTATACTGTAGTGAAGTTGTATAGGACCTTGGTGGTGTGCAGTATACTGTAGTGAAGTTGTATAGGACCTTGGTGGTGTGCAGTATACTGTAGTGAAGTTGTATAGGACCTTGGTGGTGTGCAGTATACTGTAGTGAAGTTGTATAGGACCTTGGTGGTGTGCAGTATACTGTAGTGAAGTTGTATAGGACCTTGGTGGTGTGCAGTATACTGTAGTGAAATTGTATGTAGAATAGGACCTTGGTGGTGTGCAGTATACTGTAGTGAAGTCGTATAGGACCTTGGTGGTGTGCAGTATACTGTAGTGAAGTCGTATGTTGAATAGGACCTTGGTGGTGTGCAGTATACTGTAGTGAATTTGTATAGGACCTTGGTGGTGTGCAGTATACTGTAGTGAAGTTGTATAGGAACTTGGTGGTGTGCAGTATACTGTAGTGAAGTTGTATAGGACCTTGGTGGTGTGCAGTATACTGTAGTGAAGTCGTATAGGACCTTGATGGTGTACAGTATACTGTAGTGAAGTTATATAGGACCTTGATGGTGTGCAGTATACTGTAGTGAAGTTGTATAGGACCTTGGTGGTGTGCAGTATACTGTAGTGAAGTCGTATAGGACCTTGGTGGTGTGCAGTATACTGTAGTGAAGTTATATAGGACCTTGATGGTGTGCAGTATACTGTAGTGAAGTTGAATAGGATCTTGGTGGTGTGCAGTATACTGTAGTGAAGTTGAATAGGATCTTGGTGGTGTGCAGTATACTGTAGTGAAGTTATATAGGAACTTAGAGGTGTGCAGTATACTGTAGTGAGGTTGTATGTAGAATAGGACCTTGGTGGTGTGCAGTATACTGTAGTGAAGTTGTATAGGAACTTAGTGGTGTGCAGTATACTGTAGTGAAGTTGTATAGGACCTTGGTGGTGTGCAGTATACTGTAGTGAAGTTGTATAGGACCTTGGTGGTGTGCAGTATACTGTAGTGAAGTTGTATAGGACCTTGGTGGTGTGCAGTATACTGTAGTGAAGTTGTATAGGACCTTGGTGGTGTGCAGTATACTGTAGTGAAGTTGTATAGGACCTTGGTGGTGTGCAGTATACTGTAGTGAAGTTGTATAGGATATTGGTGGTGTGCAGTATACTGTAGTGAAGTCGTATGTAGAATAGGACCTTGGTGGTGTGCAGTATACTGTAGTGAAGTTGTATGTAGAATAGGACCTTGGTGGTGTGCAGTATACTGTAGTGAAGTTGTATAGGAACTTAGTGGTGTGCAGTATACTGTAGTGAAGTTGTATAGGAACTTAGTGGTGTGCAGTATACTGTAGTGAAGTTGTATAGGAACTTAGAGGTGTGCAGTATACTGTAGTGAAATTGTATGTAGAATAGGACCTTGGTGGTGTGCAGTATACTGTAGTGAAGTCGTATGTAGAATAGGACCTTGGTGGTGTGCAGTATACTGTAGTGAAGTTGTATAGGACCTTGGTGGTGTGCAGTATACTGTAGTGAAGTTGTATAGGAACTTAATGGTGTGCAGTATACTGTAGTGAAATTGTATAGGAACTTAGAGGTGTGCAGTATACTGTAGTGAAGTTATATAGGAACTTAGAGGTGTGCAGTATACTGTAGTGAAGTTGTATAGGACCTTGGTGGTGTGCAGTATACTGTAGTGAAGTTATATAGGAACTTAATGGTGTGCAGTATACTGTAGTGAAATTGTATGTAGAATAGGACCTTGGTGGTGTGCAGTATACTGTAGTGAAGTTGTATAGGACCTTGGTGGTGTGCAGTATACTGTAGTGAAGTTATATAGGAACTTAGTGGTGTGCAGTATACTGTAGTGAAGTTGAATAGGACCTTGGTTGTGTGCAGTATACTGTAGTGAGGTTGTATTTAGAATAGGACCTTGGTGGTGTGCAGTATACTGTAGTGAGGTTGTATAGGAACTTAGTGGTGTGCAGTATACTGTAGTGAAGTTATATAGGAACTTAGTGGTGTGCAGTATACTGTAGTGAAGTTGTATAGGACCTTGGTGGTGTGCAGTATACTGTAGTGAGGTTGTATAGGAACTTAGTGGTGTGCAGTATACTGTAGTGAAGTTATATAGGAACTTAATGGTGTGCAGTATACTGTAGTGAAATTGTATGTAGAATAGGACCTTGGTGGTGTGCAGTATACTGTAGTGAAGTCGTATAGGACCTTGGTGGTGTGCAGTATACTGTAGTGAAGTCGTATGTTGAATAGGACCTTGGTGGTGTGCAGTATACTGTAGTGAATTTGTATAGGACCTTGGTGGTGTGCAGTATACTGTAGTGAAGTTGTATAGGAACTTGGTGGTGTGCAGTATACTGTAGTGAAGTCGTATAGGACCTTGATGGTGTGCAGTATACTGTAGTGAAGTCGTATAGGACCTTGGTGGTGTGCAGTATACTGTAGTGAAGTTGAATAGGATCTTGGTGGTGTGCAGTATACTGTAGTGAAGTCGTATGTAGAATAGGACTTTGATGGTGTGCAGTATACTGTAGTGAAGTTGAATAGGATCTTGGTGGTGTGCAGTATACTGTAGTGAAGTTGAATAGGATCTTGGTGGTGTGCAGTATACTGTAGTGAAGTCGTATGTAGAATAGGACCTTGATGGTGTGCAGTATACTGTAGTGAAGTCGTATGTAGAATAGGACTTTGATGGTGTGCAGTATACTGTAGTGAAGTTATATAGGACCTTGGTGGTGTGCAGTATACTGTAGTGAAGTCATATGTAGAATAGGACCTTGGTGGTGTGCAGTATACTGTAGTGAAGTCGTATGTAGAATAGGACCTTGGTGGTGTACTGTATGTAGAGTAATAGTATGTATCTAGAATAGACTGTATAGTGAGCCGGGAGCCAGTCTAATATCTCCCTGTGCCGGGCTGAGCCAGGCAGGCCGGCCGAGGAGACCATGATGGATCTCAGTGTGCCATGGCTCTATAATAGCGGGACAGGGGAGCATCGGGGTGAAGGACACTGCTCGTCCCCCTCGCCCCTACCCCCCTAATCAGATGCAGATCATGCTAAAAGCAGCAAAGCAGAGGAGCAAATCTCTCTTTCTAAAAGCCCCCAGATCCCTCTATCCTTCTCCTGCCTCCCCCTCCCTCCATCCCTCTATTTCCCCTTCTCCTGCCTCCCCCTCCCTCCATCCCTCTATTTCCCCTTCTCCTGCCTCCCCCTCCCTCCATCCCTCTATTTCCCCTTCTCCTGCCTCCCCCCCCCTCCCTCCCTCTATTTCCCCTTCTCCTGCCTCCCCCTCCCTCCATCCCTCTATTTCCCCTTCTCCAACGTCCATCGCTCTCTCTTTCTTCTGATTGTCTTAGCGAGCCACCCGAGAGGTTTAGTGAACCAAGGAGATGGATGCTGCTAGCCTTTACCACCAAAGATCATACAGGATAAGTGCAGAAGCCTCTCAAGGCTTGTTGATAAAGTATTGATTTCTCTACAGCGAGAGAAAAAGAGAGAGAGTTTACCAAACCTTCTAGGCAGTGACCTCTTGAGACCTGGGGGTGTGTGTGAGAGAGAGAGAAAGAGAGAAAGAGTGTGTGGAAGACACAAGGGGTAAAATTAAAAAGAAGGGGGATGAGCAGACTGAGGAAAGGGGGAAGGTAGAACAGGAATTGATTGCTGGCAAATTCACCCGTTAATTGAGAGGACCGATCAATGATGGTGGAGGGGAGAATTTGGGGTAAGTGAACAAGGAGGTGACAATGGCTTCAGGCTGAGACTCACAGCATTGGCTAAGGATGAGTTACACAGACACAATCCAAATCAAATCAAAGTTTATTTGTCGCGTACACAGCAGATGTTAAAGCAGGAGCAGCGAAATGCTTGTGTTTCTAGCTCCAGCAATGCAGTAAATGTCTAACAGTACAATACTAAAAACACAAATAAATATCTCCCTAAACCAGCACCCAACTAACACTCTCTCACACACACCATTCCCTTTGATGACCTTGGTCTTTGTACGTCAAGCTTTAGAAGAGGCGCGAGAGGACAACCCTGTCTTACCCCTCGACCTAGACCCTTTCTTCCTGTCGGAGAACAATGCATGTGTAGCAGCGTCTAGGTCTAGTTCCAGGGTGACTGACACCAGACAATGTCATTTCCCCCAGGGGTCAGGGGGGCCAGAGAGGGGGCTAGAGGGGCCCGGCCAGCCCAGACAGACACATAGCACCCAGCTTTCAGCTTTCAAGTCCAGTCTGAAAAGTTTAAGCCCTCCATTCATGGTTCTGCACTTTTCATCTTTATCCCACCTTCTCTTCTCGTTTTCCCCCCATGTCACGGTGAAGACCCTGGCCTTGGCCTGAAGCATCTGTGGCTAATGGAGAGGTAGAGAGGTTAGAGGGTTCATAGTTGAGGGTTGGAGGTGTTGGGTGAAGGGTGGAGGGAGGAGCACCTTAAAAGAGAGCGAAGAGGGTTCATTTGAAAGGGTTCATTTTTTCATTTTGGAGGGTTCACTTTTGCCCATGTCTGATCGATAGGGCCCCACCTTTCGCTCAAGAGTGTCAAAAAGACTCCTCAAATCTTTAAATGACCAAAGATGTGATGTTTGGTGCTTTCAGAGTAACATGTCAAAAGTATGGGTAAATCCCGATTCCAGAGCCCCTTTTCTCTTAGAAAACATACTTATATCTAACAGTAGCAGCCTAGCTGTGCATGATCTTGTACGCCAATGTTTTAACATTTTCCAGACTTTGACGACAGTTAAAGAAGGGAGGGAGGGGTGGAGAGACTCGGAGGAAGGGAGGGATGGAGGGGTGGAGAGACGCAGAGGAAGGGAGGAATGGAGGGGTGGAGAGACGCAGAGGAAGGGAGGGATGGAGGGGTGGAGAGACGCAGAGGAAGGGATGGGAGGGAGGGGTGGAGAGACTCGGAGGAAGGGAGGGATGGAGGGGTGGAGAGACTCGGAGGAAGGGAGGAATGGAGGGGTGGAGAGACGCAGAGGAAGGGATGGGAGGGAGGGAAGTAGAACAGCTCGTTCTATTCTCTCCTACCTTGTTGTCAGGAAATCTAATTTGTACCCTGGTGGACAGAGCCACCTGGTAACGTATGCAGCATGCAAATAGGGCCTCGCTCTCCACTCTCTCTCTCTCTCTCTCTCTCTCTCTCTCTCTCTCTCTCTCTCTCTCTCTCACCCTCTCTCTGTCTCTGTCTCTCTCTCTCTCTCACCCTCTCTCTCTGTTTCTCTCTCTCTCTCTCTCTCTCTGTCTCTGTCTCTCTCTCGCTGTCTCTGTCACTCTCTCTCTCTCTCGCTGTCTCTGTCTCTCTCTCTCTCTCTCTCTCTCTCTCTGGCTCTGTCTCTCTCTCTCGCTGTCTCTGTCTCTCTCTCTATCTCTCTCTCTGGCTCTGTCTCTCTCTCTCTCTCTCTCTCTGTCTCTGTCTCTGTCTCTCTCGCCGTCTCGGTCTCTCTCTCTCTCTCTCTCTCTGTCTCTGTCTCTCTCTCTCTCGCTGTCTCTGTCTCTCTCTCTCTCTCTCTCTCTCGCTGTCTCTGTATCTCTCTCTCTCTTTCTGGCTCTGTCTCTCTCTCTCTCTCTCTCTTTCTGTCTCTGTCTCTCTCTCTCTCGCCGTCTCTGTCTCTCTCGCTCTCTCTCGCTGTCTCTGTCTCTCTCTCTCTCGCTCTGTCTCTGTCTCTCTCTCTCTCTCTCGCTGTCTCTGTCTCTCTCTCTCGCTCTGTCTCTGTCTCTCTCTCTCTCTCTCGCTGTCTCTGTCTCTCTCTCTCGCTCTGTCTCTGTCTCTCTCTCTCTCTCTCGCTGTCTCTGTCTCTCTCTCTCTCGCTGTCTCTGTCTCTCTTTCTCTCTCTCTCTCGCTGTCTCTGTCTCTCTCTCTCGCTCTGTCTCTGTCTCTCTCTCTCTCGCTGTCTCTGTCTCTCTTTCTCTCTCTCTCTCGCTGTCTCTGTCTCTCTCGCTGTCTCTGTCTCTCTCTCTGTCTCTCTCTCTCTCGCTCTCTCTGTCTCTGTCTCTGTCTCTCTCGCTCTCTCTGTCTCTGTCTCTCTCTCTCTCGCTGTCTCTGTCTCTCTCTCTCTCGCTGTCTCATATATTCCGGAGCAGGGAAAAGATTGCCCCTGGAGAATGAATGACATTATTCCTTTGCACCTCCGGACGTTCCCAATTCTTGGACCGCCGGGATATTCCTCCCACCATTGACATAGAGGGATGGTGTTGGTTCTACACAGACACAACGTTGGGCTTCTATCTCTCACTGCAAGGCAGAAACAATGGGTCTGGCTCATCATCAGATTGCCATGTCAGGTAAAGAAAGCTTTAAAAGGAAAACCCATGTGCTGTAGTTGAGAATAGATGACAAAGAAAAAGATCTGGGCTTGTTATATTGTACCGTGGACTATACTTCCATGGTAAATGTGTGTGTGTGTGTGTGTGTGTGTGTGTGTGTGTGTGTGTGTGTGTGTGTGTGTGTGTGTGTGTGTGTGTGTGTGTGTGTGTGTGTGTGTGTGTGTGTGTGTGTGTGTGTGTGTGTGTGTGTGTGTGTGTGTGTGTGTGTGTGTGTGTGTGTGTGTGTTCGGCGGTGGACATTCTCTAGATTATCTTTTTATTCGTGTTTTTGTTTTTCGTTGACTCAGGCTTGTAGAGATACATGGAAAACAATGATAGATAGACTAAGAAGGGAGCGGGAAAACAAATGCAAGAGGAGGAAGCCAGAAAGCCATTTGGCTCTTGCTCGAACCAAAGCTGCCGCGGTACAGCACCCTTCATTTGGAGCCATGCATATCACATATCTCAAACGGAATGCATCAATATGTCATCAAAGACTATCTGTCCATCAACGCGGTGGCTCCATCTAGGTGACCCTCTCATATCTCTCCTGTTCATCCCTCCACTCTCAGTGTAAGGACAGCAGGGGCCCCTACTTCAAGGCCAAAGAAGGCCAGCGATAGCTAGTCCTGTCCTCTCCTGTTTCAAGACCCTCATATCCACATCTGGTTAATGCATACATCCTCTATGAGGTCATGAGACGGGAATGTGACATGAATGAGGCGTTGGGGGTAGATCTGGACTGGGGGTTAGCGCTAGCGGCTAATCGCTAACATCTCAACAGCTAACGGCTACATTAGAGAGAGGGGAATAGTCTTTTAGCGCTAACAGCTAATAGCTAGCAAAGAACGGGCACATTCTAGCTAGCAATTCTCCCCTCCTTCATTAGCACATTATGTCATCCCTCCCTGGAGAAACGTACGGTGCTCTGAGCTAAAGACACAGTGTGTTTCACCCCTCCAGCCAGGCCAGCCTACAGCCTCTCCAGGTTTAGTTATCATTGAGACGTTATGGGGTCTAGCTGCTCGGAGTGGGGGGGGATCCCTGTGGAAGGTATCAGTGTCCATGTGATACACTCCGGTCCAGAGAGAGAACAGCCAAGATCAACACAGAGGGTTTAGTGCTTAGGACCCAGAGAGGAAATGACAATCTACAGCCAATAGATCTGAGACATTTCCAGGTATTTAGAGCAATTCATCTGTTGAATTCCTTAATGACAATACTATGGCTTTTTGACGGAGATGTGTCTGTGTGCCGCTGCGCTCTGCTCGGTTCTCCTCCTCTCTCTCCCTCTCTAGGCTGATAGCGGTTAGAGCTCTGCTCGGTTCTCCTCCTCTCTCTCCCTCTCTAGGCTGATAGCGGTTAGAGCTCTGCTCGGTTCTCCTCCTCTCTCTCCCTCTCTAGGCTGATTGCGGTTAGAGCTCTGCTCGGTTCTCCTCCTCTCTCTCCCTCTCTAGGGTGATAGCGGTTAGAGCTCTGCTCGGTTCTCCTCCTCTCTCTCCCTCTCTAGGCTGATAGCGGTTAGAGCTCTGCTCGGTTCTCCTCCTCTCTCTCCCTCTCTAGGCTGATAGCGGTTAGAGCTCTGCTCGGTTCTCCTCCTCTCTCTCCCTCTCTAGGCTGATAGCGGTTAGAGCGTTGTGACAGTAACATTTACATTTTAGTCATTTAGCAGACGCTCTTATCCAGAGCAACTTACAGTAGAGTGCATACATTTTTTATTACATTCTACATACTGAGACAAGGATATCCCTACCGGCCAAACCCTCCCTAACCCGGACGACGCTATGCCAATTGTGCGTCGCCCCACGGACCTCCCGGTTGCGGCCGGCTGCGACAGAGCCTGGGCGCGAACCCAGCCCAGCCTGGGCGCGAACCCAGAGACTCTGGTGGCGCAGCTAGCACTGCGATGCAGTGCCCTAGACCACTGCGCCACCCGGGAGTGGTGCAGTAACCGAACAGTTGCTTGTTAGAATCCCTCCGACAGGGCTAAGTGGGAAAAAACTGCCGTTCTGCCCTTGAGCAAGGCACTTATCCTCCACAACAACTGTTTCAGATGGGTTTGGGTTAAATGCATTCACTTGTGCAAGTGACTAGGTATCCCCTTCCCTCTCTCTCTCTTCTACAGAGGTTGTGTGTCTGTCTCACGGCCCACACACACACAAACACACACACACTAATGTGAAGATGTACTCAAGTGACTGTTCTGTACTGTGACACACTGCCACATACTGGTCTCCAGGGGTGCTGCGATTCTCAGAATAAAGAACTAATCATTGTCGGTCCACCTCTCAATGTCTCTCTCTCCTTTTATGAAGGAAAGAAAACCATAGCATTCATGATACATTTCAGGAATTCAAAACACCTTACAACAACATAGACCATCTAACACATCTGCTCTTAGGGGGTAGAAATAGTACAGATAGAAGCTAAACATTGTTTTCTGGTCTATCAGCACTGCCTCACATCCCCCTTCTATTGGAGAGGATCTGCAGTTTTTCCAAGGTTGACATTTTCTGCCTGAGAAAGACTTCCTCCTCTGTATGTCTCGTTTCTAGAGTGATAACTTCATAGCCTCGCTGAGGCCATATGCACCCTGCCCTGAAAATACAATATCACAACACAACACAGCAGAGAGAGAGAGAGAGAGAGAGATATATATATAATGATATTCCAAAAAAGGTCGGGAAATAAGGATGACAAATATAAATTCTATTTGGACACAGTTCTATTAGAACACACCAAAAACTACACATATCTAGGACTAAATATGAGCAACACAGGTAGCTTTCACATGGCTGTGAATGAGCTGAGAGACAAAGCAAGAAGAGCATTCTATGCCATTAAAAGGAACATCAAAATTGAAATTCCAATTAGAATCTGGCTCAAAATTTTTCAATCAGTTATAGAACCAATTGCTCTATATGGCAGTGAAGTATGGGGTCCACTCTCTAATAATGAATTCACTAAATGGGACAAACATCCAACTGAAATATTGCATGCAGAGTTTTGCAAGACTGTATTGCAAGTACAAAGAAAAACTCCAAATAACGCATGTAGGGCAGAATTGGGCCAATACCCCCTCCTCATTCGAATAGAAAAAAGAGCCATAAAATTTTACAAACATCTAAAAACAAGTGACCCTAAAACATTCCATCACACAGCTCTACAATGTCAAGAGATGAAACCAGAGAAGAGTCCCCTCAGCCAGCTGGTTCTGAGGCTCAGTTCACCAACCCAAACCAACCCCATAGAGCCTCGGGACAGCCCTCAGAAAATCTGGCCCAACCAAATCATCACAAAACAAAAAGAAAAATATATTACCTATTGGAAAGACACCACAAAAAATCAAAGTAAACTTCAATGCTATTTGGCTCTAAACAGACAGTACATGGTGGCAGACTATCTGACCACTGTGACTGATAGAAAACTGAGGAAAACATTGACTAGGTACAGACTCAGTGAGCACCGTCTGGCTATAGAGACCGGTCGTCACAGACAAACCTGGCTGCCCAGAGAGGACAGGCTGTGCTCACTCTGCTCCAGAGGAGAGGTAGAGACAGAGGTGCATTTCCTACTACACTGTGACAAATACTCAGACCTAAGAGCATATTTCTTTCCCAAAATTATAACTCAATACAAAGAATTTGAAACTATAAAAGATGAAGAAAAAATCAAATATTTATTGGGTGAAAAGCCAAAATGTGCAGTTTTGGCAGCCAAATATGTGTCCTCCTGCCACAGCCTGAGGGACAGCCAGTGAAAAATGCAAAGTAATATTATTAGTATTAGTATTGATAATATTTCCCATTTAGCTTAGTTTTGTTTTGTCTTTCATACCAGGTCATATGTCTTCTCAAGTCATATTGACACTGGTCTACTACTGTTGCTTTAATTTATTGTTGTTCTGATTAATATTGTTGTTGTTGTTAATGGTAATCCCATGTCCACTACTACTGTTATTATTGCTGTTGGTCCCACCATTTATTTATATATAAATATATATATATTTTGTATATATATACATATATATTTGATTTTGATTTTTCGATATGTATACTTTGACAATGTAAGTAATAACGAACCTACCATGTCAATAAAGTCAATTGAATTGAATTGAATTGAATTGAGAGAGAGAGAGAGAGAGAGAGAGAGAGAGAGAGAGAGAGAGAGAGAGAGAGAGAGAGAGAGAGAGAGAGAGAGAGAGAGAGAGAGAGAGAGAGAGAGAGAGAGAGAGAGAGAGAGAGAGAGAGAGAGAGAGAGAGAGAGAGAGAGAGAGAGAGAGAGAGAGAGAGAGAGAGAGAGAGAGAGAGGAGAGAGAGAGAGAGAGAGAGAGAGAGAGAGAGAGAGAGAGAGAGAGAGAGAATGTTTCCTCCTGCCTCGATGTGACACAGGGACAGATGGTGACCACACTGCACGGCCGCCCGGGATGGGGACGACAGCAGCACATACGATAGCTGTGAACCAGAGAGAGATGGCTGATGGCTCACACACCCAGACCACCTCTGTCGACACCTCTCAGGCCCAGAGCTGAAACTTGATACTGATACTCCTCTATAGTTGCTCTATGATAGTGATAGTACCACAGGAGGCTGCTGAGGGGAGGACGGCTCATAATAATGTCTGGAACGGCGTGAATGGAACGGCATCAAACACATGGAAGGAAAAGTGATTCCTAGTCAGTTGGGCAACTGAGTGCATTCAACCGAAATGTGACTTCCACATTTAACCCAATCCCTCTGAATCAGAGAGTTGCAGGGGCTTCCGGTGTTGTTGGGCGGTTAGCTGCTTTGCTCAAGGGCTGAACGGCAGATTTTTCCACCTTGCCGGCTCAGGGATTCAAACCAGCGACCTCTCGGTTAATGGCCCAGCACTGTTAACCGCTAGGCTACCTGCCATGTGAAACCACGTGTTTGATGTATTTGATACAATTCCACCAATTCCGCTCCAGCCTTTACCGCAAGCCCGTCCTCCCCAAAGAAGGTGCCACCAGCCTCCTGTGGATAGTGCTCTGCTTTTGGGATCTGAGACTGAGAGTTCTGTAGCTGTGCATGAAGTTGTGGGGAGAAGTAGGCTGTGTTACAATATAGCTTGAAAAGGGATTCTTTGTAGTTGTGTCTGATCAATCGCTTCATGATTTTTTCTCGTTAATTACTTCTTTCATTCAGAACTCTCTCCATCCCCCTCTCTTCCTCTCTCTTTAATTCCCCCTTTTATCTCATCCTATTTTCCCTCCATTTCCCTCCATCATCACCAGGTCTGTCTATCCTCTCTGAATGGGCTGGCTTGTCGTTTAATATGCACAGCCCATTCTTGGTCTCTCCATTACTGTTCTTCTTCTCCTCCGGCTGCCCCTTCTTTTCTCCTGGCCAGACAATGGCCACCGCCACCGCAGCGTGACAGAGGAGCACGCTGGTCATGTTACATTTGCCACCCCACGCTATCTCTCTATCCCGTCCCCTTTTTACGCCCCGCCTCGCCGCCCGTCCCTCTTTCAGTGGGATTCCTATTACTGTTACAGGGGGAGAAAAGGCATAAGGGAACCTGAGTAGAGTTCCATAACGCTCTGAGGGAGAGAGCCACAGCTATATACATACTATTAGCATAATTATAGCCTGGGAGAGAGCGAGAGAGAGAGAGAGAGAGAGAAAGAGAGATTGAGAGAGAGACAGGGAGAGGGAGAGAGCAAGAGAGAGAGTGGGGGGGGTGTGAGAGAGAGAGAGGGGAGGAGTGAGAGAGAGACAGGGAGGGAGGGTGATAGAGAGAGAGGGAGGGGGTGAGAGAGGGAGGGGGGTGAGCAAGAGAGGGGGGGTGAGAGAGAGAGAGAGAGAGGGGGGGTGAGAGAGAGAGAGGGGGGGTGAGAGAGAGAGAGAGAGGGGGGTGAGAGAGAGAGAGAGGGAGGGGGGTGAGAGAGAGAGAGGGAGGGGGGTGAGAGAGAGAGAGTGGGGGTGAGAGAGGGAGAGAGAGAGAGGGGGGGTGAGAGAGAGAGAGTGGGAGGGGGGGTGAGAGAGAGAGAGTGTGAGGGGGGTGAGAGAGAGAGAGTGGGGGTGAGAGGGAGAGAGAGAGAGGGGGGGTGAGAGAGAGAGAGAGAGATCCTCTGGGGTGTTTCGTAATGTGACACAGGCTACTGTCTGTCTATCCACTGCTCCTCCCTCATGCTGATATAAAACAGGTTGAATAGCCCTACAAGAACGATCATAGGCCCATCTCATCTAGGAGGGCTCATGTACATTTGGCTCGGCAGCGGTCTGCTCGTGGGTGGCAATTCCTTGTTCCCGGCGCCTCCGTTCCATGACTTTGAACTTGAACTTGAACCTCAGGGTTGACTATAGCTCCCCCTGGGCCCGGGGGTTTGTAAATGCAGGGTATGTAGAGATGCTGGCTGTGGGTGTTGTTTTCTGGATTAGTTGTTGTATTATGTTACTTCCATCCCCCTGCATTGATAACGATCATTTGCAATTCTACAATCAATAGTTTAGTGAAGGTCAGTGCTTACAATGAGATGATTAGTTCCATGAGTGTTTTTTGAAATACAGTACAAATCTTGAATCGTCTAGATGTTAAGCAAATCAGATACTGGAACAACACATTGTGGGGTAACACTTTATTTGGATAGTCCATCTGTAGATGCTCTACAGACTATTTACAGACTATCAGTAACATTTCAACTAACTATCTACTAACCCTAGCCCTAACCTTAACCCTTATCCTGCCCTAAACCCAACCCTTACCCTAGCCCTAACCTTAACCCTTATCCTAGCCCTAACCTTAACCCTTATCCTAGCCCTAACCTTAACCCTTACCCTAGCCCTAACCTTAACCCTTATCCTAGCCCTAACCTTAACCCTTACCCTAGCCCTAACCTTAACCCTTACCCTAGCCCTAACCTTAACCCTTATCCTAGCCCTAACCTTAACCCTTACCCTAGCCCTAACCTTAACCCTTATCCTAGCCCTAACCTTAACCCTTACCCTAGCCCTAACCTTAACCCTTATACTAGCCCTAACCTTAACCCTTACCCTAGCCCTAACCTTAACCCTTATCCTAGCCCTAAACCTAACCTTAACCATTATCCTAGCCCTGAACCCAACCCTTACCCTAACCCTAACCTTAACCCTTACCCTAGCCCTAACCTTAACCCTTACCCTAGCCCTAACCTTAACCCTTATCCTAGCCCTAACCTTAAACCTTAACCCTTATCCTAGCCCTACTAACCGTACTAAGCAGTTGTTTATCAACAGATAGTTTGTTGATAGTATGACTATCTACAGACCATCTACAGATGGACTATCAGGACTCTCCAAATAAAGTGTGACCCAATGTGGTTGAGAACACCTCCGTGGTCAAATCACAGACTAAACACAGTTGATGCATGTGCAAGGCACACACACATTACACGATCCCAGGACTCTATGTCATGACAAAGCCTTTATGTCATCGCTCATGGCCGTACACTACAATACCACAGACGACTCACATAAAGTGATGTTCCACCGCGGCCATGTCATATTTCCCAGCAGAAATATCATCACAAAGGTACATCCTCACACTGTGTCCTTATTCAGTAACACTGCTAGCAGTGTCAGTCCACCAGGCACCCATTTTAGGAGTGGCTTTAAAGCATGTCACAGTAGTCCATGCATAATAAGCAAGGCGGCCTCCATGGCTGGCTGGTGAGCAATTTGCCTCCTAGATTGCCTGGCCCCGAGGCCTTGGAGCTATGTTTATGTATGAGCTCCTGCTTCATATGTATCGGCCCTGAATCGCTTTCCCCCCGCCACACACACACACACACACACACACACACACACACACACACACACACACACACACACACACACACACACACACACACACACACACACACACACACACACACACACACACACACACACACACACACACACACACACACACCCCTGTTTTCCACCACCGAGCTGATGACACACACTGAAACACACAGACACTCTGAAACCCATCACACACACACCCAGATGCAGCATTAAGAGTGATGACCTGCAGAAGAGGGGACAGCGTCCCGGCAGATTACTCTCATGCTCAATACAAATAGAAAGGTAGTTTACATGTGTTGCTGCTGCTGCTTACCGTAGCTGTCCTGCTCTCTGCAGAGAGAAAGGAGCTGTATTAGGTACATGGTGTCAGTGATGGGGTGTCTCTCCCCCCGAACGTTCCGCCTTTTACATCTTGTTGATGGTTTTCATGTCTGATTATCAGAATACATGCATATCCCTAAATTGTAATTATGCAATTGGGGTTCAAAATATTAGTTCAAATATTCTGGAGCATTCTGGATTTTGATGGAATGTCCGGCCTCATGCTGAGACAAGATTAAGAGAGTGAGTAAATGCGAGATGAGGTTGAGAGTTCATTAACCCCATCCTTCTCTCTCACTCCTTCCCCTGTTCTGTCTCTGTCTCGCTGTCTGTTTCTCCTTCTCTCTCTCTCTCTCTCTCTCTCTCTCTCTCTCTCTCTCTCTCTCTCTCTCTCTCTCTCTAATTAAAGGCATCCCTAACATATTTGACTTCATAAGAAAGACTTTGACTTGACTAAACACCATTTTGATCTCTGAGTAAAACATCAAAGACAAGTCATCTCGACAACATGGCCTCCCCATCTCCATGTCTAGCTGAAGAGAAATAAATCTCTCCAAATCCCAAATGTAATATGTGACAGCAGGGTTTCACAAAAACAATATTTGTTTTAAGGCAACTGATCCCTCGCAGACACAAAATGGCCTCCATTAGAAGCCGAGCAGAGTAGCGTGGTCCTCTGAGGGTCCGTGGCTCAGTGTCAGTGGTGGAGGACCCCTCTTATCTTTCATTAAGAGAGCGCAGCAGGGTGGATTTAGCAGCCAGTGTGTGTGTGTGTGTGTGTGTGTGTGTGTGTGTGTGTGTGTGTGTGTGTGTGTGTGTGTGTGTGTGTGTGTGTGTGTGTGTGTGTGTGTGTGTGTGTGTGTGTGTGTGTGTGGGTGCCAGGCTCCCCGCCTTCCAAAAAGATTGCGTTTAAAAAATAATTTCCCACATATCAAAACTCATCTTTAATTCTGCTATTGGAAGCTGTGGAGGCTGGATCCATGGGGGAAAGCTTATCCCCTTTTCTACAAATGCTTAAATTGACCAGCAGGCAGAGAGGGAAATTAGGCTGAGCGCACACACACACACACACAAGCACACACACGCACACACACACACACACACACGTATTTAGACACATTCACACGATCAATCACACATGCACACACACACACACTAACACACACGTTCAGACACAAAAAGAGACACACACACATACACACACACACACAAGGGAATACAACTACACACACACACACACACACAAGCACGGCGTCGGCTAGGATGGCAGCGTGCCACACATGACTCATGCCTAATTTGTGTTTCTTAATGGCTGGCGTGTGCTAATTACTGTCACCGTGTGCCAGGGGGCCTCGCTGGCCAATCACCAAGCAGCGTTACCCTCTGACCGGCCAATCGCCAGCAGTCTAGCCCTCTGAACCAAAGGGGCTTCTGGGAGTGAGGGAATTTTAACAGCAGTTCTACTTAGCTTTGGAACACTCACACACACACACACACACACACACACACACACACACACA
>NW_026602234.1:0-22242 GCF_029448725.1 Salvelinus fontinalis | reverse complement strand
GCAGTCTGACTAGTCTCACTAGGAGGGGAGGGAAGTGTAGCTAGCAGTCTGACCAGTCTCACTAGGAGGGAAGGGAAGTGTAGTCTAGCTAGCAGTCTGACCAGTCTCACTAGGAGGGAAGTGTAGTGTAGCTAGCAGTCTGACCAGTCTCACTAGGAGGGAAGGGAAGTGTAGTGTAGCTACCAGTCTGACCAGTCTCACTAGCAGGGAAGGGAAGTGTACTATAGCTAGCAGTCTGACCAATCTCACTAGGAGGGAAGGGAAGTGTAGCTAGCAGTCTGACCAGTCTCACTAGGAGGGAAGGGAAGTGTTACTATAGCTAGCAGTCTGACCAGTCTCACTAGGAGGGAAGGGAAGTGTACTATAGCTAGCAGTCTGACCAGTCTCACTAGGAGGGGAGGGAAGTGTAGCTAGCAGTCTGACCAGTCTCACTAGGAGGGAAGGGAAGTGTAGTCTAGCTAGCAGTCTGACCAGTCTCACTAGGAGGGAAGTGTACTATAGCTAGCAGTCTGACCAGTCTCACTAGGAGGGAAGGCAAGTGTAGCTAGCAGTCTGACCAGTCTCACTAGGAGGGAAGGGAAGTGTAGTGTAGCTAGCAGTCTGACCAGTCTCACTAGGAGGGAAGGGAAGTGTAGTCTAGCTAGCAGTCTGACCAGTCTCACTAGGAGGGAAGTGCACTATAGCAAGCAGTCTGACCAGTCTCACAAGGAGGGAAGGGAAGTGTAGTGTAGCTAGAAGTCTGACCAGTCTCACTAGGAGGGAAGTGTAGCTAGCAGTCTGACCAATATCACTAGGAGGGAAGGGAAGTGTACTATAGCAAGCAGTCTGAACAGTCTCACTAGGAGGGAAGGGAAGTGTAGCTAGCAGTCTGACCAGTCTCACTAGGAGGGAAGGGAAGTGTAGCTAGCAGTCTGACCAATCTCACTAGGAGGGAAGTGTAGTTTAGCTACCAGTCTGACCAGTCTCACTAGGAGGGAAGGGTAGTTAAGCTACCAGTCTGACCAGTCTCACTAGAAGGGTAGAGAAGTGTACTGTATCAGCAGTCTGACCAGTCTTACTAGAAGGGAAGTGTAGTTTAGCTACCAGTCTGACCAGTCTCACTAGAAGGGTAGAGAAGTGTAGCTAGCAGTCTGACCAGTCTCACTAGAAGGGTAGAGAAGTGTACTGTAGCAGCAGTCTGACCAGTCTCACTAGGAGAGTAAGGGAAGTGCCAGGCAGTCTGTATTTAATGCGAGCACAGGGCGCCTGGCGAGAGGCCCGAAGCAAAGAACAGCAGGGTTCATTCACAGGTATCTGAAAGTGGATTAAGATGAAAACACAATAATCTGATCTTCTGTTCTCTATTTGTTATGTCTCTCTATATGTCTCTACTGTTTTGTCCCTAGTCTCTCCTCCTCCTTGTTTCAGATACCCATAGACAGCCCTACTGAGCTCCGGTCCCAGCTCCACCAGACTACACCCTGGTTCACACCACTCTGTGGCCAGAGATGCTCTAACATACAGGGCTGACAAACACCGCCGGGAGGCTGGCTCGGCGTTGTTGCCGTGGGCGAGGCGGGGTGGAATGCAGGGGCAGGACACTCTCCAGGGCCTTGGAGAGCCGGCCCGCAAACGTGTCGCCGTCATCCGACCCCCGGCATGGGGAGTGGGGGGCGGAGAGTACCGGAGGAGAGGTGGAGGGCCGGTTGGGAAGGCAGGACAGAGCAGGAGGGGTGGAGGAAAAGTAGGGGATGCAAACGGACATGCTACGGCCGCGGTGGCGGGGGGGTGGTGAGAGAGGCTGCAGGCGGAAGGAAGGAGGGAAGGACAATTAACCACAGAATGGATGGGACACAGGTGAACTAAACACAGGTGAACTAAACACAGGTGAACTAAACACAGGTGAACTAAACACAGGTGAACTAAACACAGGTGAACAGAGGTGACGAACAGAGCTGAAAGATCTAAAGATCTGATAACACGGGACACGATAAACACTATGGAATAAAGACAAGACACATGGCATTAGAAGAAGGGAGTATGAAGGTTAGAAAGAGGTTTCAAAACATCCGGCGAGAGCATATTGGGAACAGAAAGGGGTTAGATACGAGGTAAGTAATACTGATTAAAAGGAAAAGTGATCTATAATCTCAAATTAGAGATGAGTACTAGAGCCATTTCTAGGTCATCTAAAGTGTTTATTAACAAGCTAGGATGACTAATAAAACACTAAAGCAGCTCTAATCTATTTCTTGCGGTTTTGTTCAAAATGAAACACTTCCTGAATAAGAACCATTCAATGTAGTGTTATTGCACCACTATCTAGGGCATTTAAGAATATATTCTACCCTCAGACCAATCCCAGTGTCCGTGTCCAAAATGGCACCCTATTCCCTATATAGATCTACGCTCCTGGTCAGACGTAGTGCACTATATAGGGAATAGGGTGCCATTTCAGACGCAAACAGTGTTCTAAATCATAGTGTGGCTGAAAGGAAAATCACTGCCACAGACTGTGTACTGCTCTGCTGCAGGAAACTAAATATAGCTAGGTAGCCAGCTGCCTGGCAGGGGACTTGGCAATGCCAGTGTACCAGAGGCGCAGTCTGCTCTGTCTGTACAATGATTCACAGACACATTCACCTTGCTGATTCTACACAATGGCCTAAAAAGAAATCAATGTTCCGCCAAGAGTGGTCAGGGAACAGTTGATTTGGGGGTTGATGAAGCTGTTCCTTATTCATCCACAGCAGCTCTACAATGTTGCATTTAAGTTTGATCTGTGCCTCGTCAATTCTTCTGGTTATATAGTCTAGTGAAGCCTACTGGTTATAGTCTAGTGAAGCCTACTGGTTATAGTCTAGTGAAGCCTACTGGTTACAGGTTATAGTCTAGTGAAGCCTACTGGTTACTGGTTATAGTCCAGTGAAGCCTACTGGTTACTGGTTATAGTCCAGTGAAGCCTACTGGTTACTGGTTATAGTCCAGTGAAGCCTACTGGTTACTGGTTATAGTCCAGTGAAGCCTACTGGTTACTGGTTATAGTCCAGTGAAGCCTACTGGTTACTGGTTATAGTCCAGTGAAGCCTACTGGTTACTGGTTATAGTTCAGTGAAGCCTACTGGTTACTGGTTATAGTCTAATGAAGCCTACTGGTTATAGTCTAGTGAAGCCTACTGGTTATAGTCTAGTGAAGCCTACTGGTTATAGTCTAGTGAAGCCTACTGGTTATAGTCTAGTGAAGCCTACTGGTTATAGTCTAGTGAAGCCTACTGGTTATAGTCTAGTGAAGCCTACTGGTTACTGGTTATAGTCTAGTGAATCCTACTGGTTACTGGTTATAGTCTAGTGAAGCCTACTGGTTATAGTCTAGTGAAGCCTACTGGTTACTGGTTATAGTCTAGTGAAGCCTACTGGTTACGGGTTATAGTCTAGTGAAGCCTACTGGTTACGGGTTATAGTCTAGTGAAGCCTACTGGTTATAGTCTAATGAAGCCTACTGGTTATAGTCTAGTGAAGCCTACTGGTTATAGTCTAGTGAAGCCTACTGGTTACTGGTTATAGTCTAGTGAATCCTACTGGTTACTGGTTATAGTCTAGTGAAGCCTACTGGTTACTGGTTATAGTCTAGTGAAGCCTACTGGTTATAGTCTAGTGAAGCCTACTGGTTACTGGTTATAGTCTAGTGAAGCCTACTGGTTACGGGTTATAGTCTAGTGAAGCCTACTTGTTACGGGTTATAGTCTAGTGAAGCCTACTGGTTATAGTCTAATGAAGCCTACTGGTTATAGTCTAGTGAAGCCTACTGGTTATAGTCTAGTGAAGCCTACTGGTTATAGTCTAGTGAAGCCTACTGGTTATAGTCTAGTGAAGCCTACTGGTTACTGGTTATATTCTAGTGAATCCTACTGGTTACTGGTTATAGTCTAGTGAAGCCTACTGGTTACTGGTTATAGTCTAGTGAAGCCTACTGGTTACTGGTTATAGTCTAGTGAAGCCTACTGGTTACTGGTTATAGTCTAGTGAAGCCTACTGGTTATAGTCTAGTGAAGCCTACTGGTTACTGGTTATAGTCTAGTGAAGCCTACTGGTTACGGGTTATAGTCTAGTGAAGCCTACTGGTTACGGGTTATAGTCTAGTGAAGCCTACTGGTTATAGTCTAGTGAAGCCTACTGGTTATAGTCTAGTGAAGCCTACTGGTTATAGTCTAGTGAAGCCTACTGGTTATAGTCTAGTGAAGCCTACTGGTTATAGTCTAGTGAAGCCTACTGGTTATAGTCTAGTGAAGCCTACTGGTTATAGTCTAGTGAAGCCTACTGGTTATAGTCTAGTGAAGCCTACTGGTTATAGTCTAGTGAAGCCTACTGGTTATAGTCTAGTGAAGCCTACTGGTTATAGTCTAGTGAAGCCTACTGGTTACTGGTTATAGTCTAGTGAAGTCTACTGGTTATAGTCTAGTGAAGCCTACTGGTTATAGTCTAGTGAAGCCTACTGGTTATAGTCTAGTGAAGCCTACTGGTTACAGGTAATAGTCTAGTGAAGCCTACTGGTTACTGGTAATAGTCTAGTGAAGCCTACTGGTTACTGGTTATAGTCTAGTGAAGCCTACTGGTTACTGGTTATAGTCTAGTGAAGGCTACTGGTTACTGGTAATAGTCTAGTGAATTCTACTGGTTACTTGTTATATAGTCTAATGAAGCCTACTGGTTATAGTCTAGTGAAGCCTACTGGTTATAGTCTAGTGAAGCCTACTGGTTATAGTCTAGTGAAGCCTACTGGTTATAGTCTAGTGAAGCCCACTGGTTATAGTCTAGTGAAGCCCACTGGTTACTGGTAATAGTCTAGTAAAGCCTACTGGTTACTGGTTATAGTCTAGTGAAGCCTACTGGTTATAGTGTAGTGAAGCCTACTGGTTACTGGTTACAGTCTAGTGAAGCCTACTGGTTACTGGTAATAGTCTAGTAAAGCCTACTGGTTACTGGTTATAGTCTAGTGAAGCCTACGGGTTATAGTGTAGTGAAGCCTACTGGTTACTGGTTATAGTCTATCTAGTAAAGCCTACTCGTTACTGGTTATAGTCTAGTGAAGCCTACTGGTTACTGGTTATAGTCTAGTGAAGCCTACTGGTTACTGGTTATAGTCTAGTGAAACCTACTGGTTACTGGTTATAGTCTAGTGAAGCCTACTGGTTACAGTCTAGTGAAGCCTATTGGTTACTGGTTATAGTCTAGTGAAGCCTACTGGTTACTGTGCCACTGGCTATAAGATAGCAGAGGATACTACTAAAAGGCAAGGCCTAGCACAGTGTGGGCTTTCAAGAGATGAAGGGCTATGAACTCATTCTCAAAGTAAACCACAGCTTTGTTGATGGAACCTTCCAGAAGTGAATTCTGTTGCAGCCCAGGAATAGCTGGTAGAACTCGTGAAAACATTGTTTACATCCAATGAGATGTTTAACAGGTCAACATAGTACAGCGGTTAAAAAGGATTTACTAAAAAAGAAGTGATGTGATTTATATCACACAGGGAACCATAACATTTGATGATAACACACAATAAATAAATTGACAAAGAGGAAGACATAAAATAATCTCAAATGACACAAAACTTAGAACCCAACAGCAGTGGAGCAGACTGCATAGACACACCAATCAATCCCATCTTTCAGTATGAAAAACACAACGTGTAAGAACGGACTGCAAAATATCAAGTCCACAAGCCTTTTTCAGGTTGGATTTTATTGATATACAGCTGTGTTTTTGCTTATTCAGATGTAAAAATAGCAGGAGCTGGGCATTGTTTCAAGGTCTAATATGTCATTTAGGACTAATGGCAATACCATTTTAACACTTCTACCACTATCATTCAGCAGATTGATTCACTGTAAAGTAATGGCACTTGATGGTCAAATAAAACCAAACAATGGTAAAATGATTGCAGAATTTAACGTGGCTGTGGTTGTGATGCCCAATACATTTTTGTGCAAGCTTACCAAAGACTACACACACACACACACGGTGGAATTAATGTGTAATCCATGTTGAATGCAAACAATACTTGATAAGCTTGAACAGCTTGGAAATCTCAGTCTAACATATGGCATCAGGTGTATGGTTTGTGGTGACAGCTCCATAGCTTTAGGAAGGTCTAGTGAGCTATAATTCACTGACGCTATGGAGATGACTGAGTCGGCTCCAGTAACAAGGCTTGTGATTCAGTGTTTCTGACACTGATGAGTGATGGCTGGCTGAGGTGACTGCCCAGTGTTCCAGACAGAGAGCCTAAAAACACCAGCATGGCACCTCTAAAATAAACAGTATGGGATTGATGGAGGCCCTGACAGCTTGCACAGCTAACTGCCTAATATCTATACAAACAAAACAACACTAATAATGAGAAATACCAACATGAGTACTATGAATAATATGTACCATAAATTATTGGTTGGGATTTGGGGGGGGGGGGGGGGGGTGTACTGTACTAGAACGAGATGCATGGTATAACTGAGGACGCAGCAATGTGGAAGGTATGAGGGGAAAAAGGAATCAAACTCAAAGTATCAAACTCAAAGTATCAAACTCAAAGAATCAAACTCAAAGAATCAAACTCAAAGAATCAAACTCAAAGAATCAAACTCAAAGAATCAAACCCAAAGAATCAAACCCAAAGAATCAAACTCAAAGAATCAAACTCAAAGAATCAAACTCAAAGAATCAAACTCAAAGAATCAAACTCAAAGAATCAAACTCAAAGCGTGGAGTTTGTTAACTTCTGAGTGACTTTGGTTTCTCCAACATGCATCATTCGGTTCAAAAATGCCAATCAAACCAACTGACATTGGGCAAAACAACAGTTCAATTCATTAAAACAAAAGAAAATGTAGAAGACACAACTGACCAAACTGTACTCCAGGAACTAAAACACACAGAGTAACTGATTTCAGAAACTTGCAGCTGTTCTCACTTTTGGCAGATCAAAGGCTAGTTAATTGTGGTACTTACCTGTAAGTCACTGTGACTGAAGACCCAAGAGCATGACTGGGGCTTCTAACCTATGGGATGGTCTTCATATACTGTACATATGTCTAAACCCTTTAGGATGGTGTTAATTAGACATCTGTCTAAACCCTTTAGGATGGTGTTAATTAGACATCTGTCTCAACCCTTTAGGATGGTGTTAATTAGACATCTGTCTAAACCCTTTAGGATAATGTTAATTATACATCTGTCTAAACCCTTTAGGATGGTGTTAATTATACATCTGTCTAAACCCTTTAGGATGGTGTTAATTAGACATCTGTCTAAACCCTTTAGGATGGTGTTAATTAGACATCTGTCTAAACCCTTTAGGATGGTGTTAATTAGACATCTGTCTAAACCCTTTAGGATGGTGTTAATTAGACATCTGTCTAAACCCTTTAGGATAATGTTAATTATACATCTGTCTAAACCCTTTAGGATGGTGTTAATTAGACATCTGTCTAAACCCTTTAGGATAATGTTAATTATACATCTGTCTAAACCCTTTAGGATGATGTTAATTATACATCTGTCTAAACCCTTTAGGATGGTGTTAATTAGATATCTGTCTAAACCCTTTAGGATAATGTTAATTATACATCTGTCTAAACCCTTTAGGATGGTGTTAATTATACATCTGTCTAAACCCTTTAGGATGGTGTTAATTAGACATCTGTCTAAACCCTTTAGGATGGTGTTAATTATACATCTGTCTAAACCCTTTAGGATGGTGTTCATTAGACATCTGTCTAAACCCTTTAGGATGGTGTTAATTATACATCTGTCTAAACCCTTTAGGATAGAACATGGCACATGGGTTCTAGAAAATAGGTTTTGAACTTTTGACCTTTAGGGGAGGCCGTGGGGTTAAGCTCTGTTAGTGGAGACAGACGGGTACCTACGGAGCAGGAAGGGCAGCTCATTTGTGACTAGGCTATATATGTTGGGTGTAGATTAACATATTGGTTTGTCCTTCCTTAATTTGTGTGTTTTGGGCGTAGATCAATCGTTGTCTTGTGTGACTATTTGTTTGGGATTCCTTTATTTGTGTGTTTTGGGCGTAGATCAATCGTCTTGTGTGACTGTGTTTTGCATTCCTTAAATCTATTCGTTTTTTCTGGGTCTTCGGTTTCAACTTTCAATCTAAAAATGCTCTGGTATTGTTGTATGATGAAAAGCTATACCTGTTCCTGTCCTGTTCCTTGTATTAGCTTGAGTGGAAACACGAGAGCATATTAAAACACTGAATTAACAGCCAGTTTAATATTCTATAAAGGCCCTATCCCTCCCAATACACTGAAGAACACTGTTCCAGACATTGGTTTTAGAGTCTCTTGGCAAACAGCCAGACCATCAGCGTTACTGTTAAAAGAAGAACTGTAAAACCTGACCCCTGGTTCTCTCTGAAAATGGCCACTGAACTTGTCAAGTTATTCATTACTGAATAAGTGGGTTAGAACGCAGCTGCTGGTCCACCACTGTGGTACCAGGAAGACCAACATGTGAAATTGAAGAACTCGTGGGACTACAGTAGCCTGGTGCGGACATGTCTCTGCTCCTCTTATAATTGTCATGATTAGTGTAACAATGACCATAGGAGTTGGCAAGACAGCACAAACAGGTGATTATAAAGGACTACAGGACAAACCTGAGAGAGGGGCAGCCGGGAAGGAAAAAGGTTGCTCCATTTCAAAGATTTGGAACCTCTTCATCTCAAAGGGAACTGGCTCCAAATCCACTCTTCAGACATCACCTCCATGCATATTACAACTACAAACTCCACTGCAATTCACTTCTACCTTCCTAAGAACTACAAAAAATATATAATAATCCCTCCGACTCGTCACTTACCATGTTCTGCTGTTGGTAGGCATTGAGCTGCTGCTGCTGTTGTTGCTGCTGGGGGGAAGGGGAGGGGTAGGGGGCCTGGGTTTGGCCCTGCTGCTGGGTGGCAGGGATGTTGCTATAGGACATGGTCAGCTGGCCCAGATGGGACTCAGAGAACAGGGACGAACCCTGGCCGTTGTCCACCGCTCCGTCAGCTGTAGGTGGAGGGGACAAGAACCCAGACAGTGACCAGATGAGAAAGGAGGGGAGAGGGAGGTGGAAACACACACACACTACCGTTATATATATGAATGAGAGCGAGAGAGAGCGAGAGAGAAATCCAGATCAAGAGAGCCATTGAGAGATACACAATATCAACTACCTTACATTCCTGATTTCCTGGCGCATTCTCGATAATCACAGAAAATACAGTGCATTCGGAAAATGGATTCAGACCCTTTGAATTTTACCACTTTTCTTTTTACATAAAAGCCTTATTTTAAAATTTTGTAAATAATTTGTTCCCCCTCAATGTACACACAATACCCTATAATGACAAAGCAAAAACAGGTTTTAGAAATATTTGCAAAAAAGTTTTTAAAATAAAGAAGACAAATATCACATTTACATAAGTATTCAGAACCTTTGGCAGCGATTACAGCCTCGGGTCTTCTTGGGTATGACGCTACAAGCTTGGCACACCTGTATTTGGGGAGTTTCTCCCATTCTTCTCTGCAGATCCTCTCAAGCTCTGTCAGGTTGGAGGGTCAGAGAAGTTAGAGAAGTTAGATTGGGTTCAAGTCTGGGCTCGGGCTGGGCCACTCAAAGACATTGAGACTTGTCCCGAAGCCACTCCTGCATTGTCTTGGCTGTGTGCTTATGGGTCATTGTCCTGTTGGAAGGTGAACCTTCGCCCCAGTCTGAAGTCTTGAGCGCTCCGGAGCAGATTTTCATCAAGGATCTCTCTGTACTTTGCTCCGTTCATCTTTCCCTTGATCCAGACTAGTCTCCCAGTCCCTGCCGCTGAAAAACATCCTCACAGCATGATGCTGCCACCACAATGCTTCACCGCAGGGATGGTTATGGCCAGGTGATGAGCAGTGCCTGGTTTCTTCCAGACCTGACGCTTGGCATTCAGGCCAAAGAGTTCCATCTTGGTTTCATTAGACCAGAGCATCTTGTTTCTCATGGTCTTAGTGTCCTTTAGGTGTCTTTTGATAAACTCCAAGCAGGCTGTCAAGTGCCTTTTGCTGAGGAGTGGATTCCTTCCGTCTGGCCACTCTACCATAAAGGCCTGCTTGGTGGAGTGCTGCAGAGATGGTTGTCCTTCTGGAAGGTTCTCCCATCTCTACAGAGGAACTCTGGAGCCCTGTCAGAGTGACCATCGGGTTCTTGGTCACCTCCCTGACTAAGGCCCTTCTCCACCGATTGCTCAGTTTGGCCGGGTGGCCAGCTCTAGGAATAGTCTCGGTGGTGCCAAACTTCTTCCATTTAAGAATGATGGAGGCCACTGTGTTCTTGGGGACCTTCAATGCTGCAGACATTTTTTGGCACCCTTCCCCAGATCTGTGCCTCGACACAATCCTGTCTCAGAGCTGTACGGACAATTCCTTTGACCTTATGGTTTTTTCTCTGACATGCACTGTCAACTGTGGGACCTTACATAGACAGGTGTGCACCTTTTCAAATCCTGTCCAATCAATTGAATTGACCACCGGTGGACTCTAATCAAGTTGTAGAAACATCTCAAGGATGATCAATTGAAACAGGATGCACCTGAGCTCAATTTCGAGTCTCATAACAACGGGTCTGAATACTTATGTAAAGAAGGTTTTGTTTAAAATGTTTCAATAAATTAGCAAAAATGTATAAAATCCTCTATCACTTTGTTATTATGGGGTATTGTGGGTAGATTGATGCGATTTCTTATTTATTTAATACATTTTTGAATAAGGCTGTAACGTAACAAAATGTGAAGGGGTCTGAATACTTTTCCAAATGCACTGTAAATAAATCCCATCTCTGAGTGAGACGCTGTGCCTAGTCCACATACATGTCATGGAGATGTTGGCTTGTTGGTACTGCTGCTGGTCCATCTCTGGGTCCTCCTTCTCAGTCTGGGCTATGGGGGGCTGGGGGGGTAACTGACTCTGCTGGGGGGATCTGAGGGCCTCTGCTGCCTGCTGCTGCTGCTGCTGATTCCTCTTCTCCAACTCCTCTCTGACCAGCTGCCTCTGTTCTCTCTTCTTTTGGATCAGAGACACTCGGTCTTTGATGGCCTTGGCCATCGTCTTGTGGTCTCCCTCGCACACATAGCCAGACTCGACCTGTTGGGACCAGAGAAGGAACAACCTAGTCAATCTGTTTTAACAGTCACCACAAGATCTCTCTCAGTGATGAGCTTCTACAACTCTATCCAGAAAACCTTTTTCAATGATGTTGCGGTTTTGTTTAAATCACCAGATCAATTACTTATAACAAAAATACATGGTATCAATCGATCAACCAACCAACAATAAACCGTACCATTTCCTGTGCCACATCTTCGGGGACGTCCTTGTTGAGGTCGAAGGAGAACTCGATGGCTTCGTTGTCCTTGTACTTTCCCTTCAGCTTCTTGACGTCTTCTATCCTCAGCCACAGTTTGATCGCGATCATCTCCCCATCGTCCTCCTCGGCCAGCTCCACACGCACACCAGTCTCCTCCTGGAAGAACGCATGGCTCAGCAGGATCTTAATGACATATCTGTGGCAGTGGAGGAGGGATGGGGGAAGAGAGAGGGAGAAGAGAGAGGGAGAAAATAGAGGGAGAAAATAGAGCGGCAGAGAGGGGGAGAAGAGAGAAGGGAAGAGAGGGGGAGATTGATGATAGAGTTTAGCATTAACAAACAAACAAGGTCAAACCAGGTTTTATTACATTCAATAAGTTCCGCATGGTGCATGATTAACCTATTAGCCGATTTACAGAGGACATTACACAACTCTGTGTGGGCTGGCCTAAAGGACCGCAATAGAGCTGTGTGCTGACATCCTGTACTTTGGCTTATTATCCTATAATAACTATGTATATTTACTATCCATAAATTATATCCCATATTAACTATGTACAGTCGTGGCCAAAAGTTTTGAGAATGACACAAATATTAATTTCCACAAAGTCTGCTGCTTCAGTGTCTTTAGATATTTTTGTCAGATGTTACTACGGAATGCTGAAATATAATTAAAAGCATTTCATAAGTATCAAAGGCTTTTATTGACAATTACATGAAGTTGATGCAAAGAGTCAATATTTGCAGTGTTGACCCTTCTTTTTCAAGACCTCTGCAATCCGCCCTGGAATGCTGTCAATTAACTTCTGGGCCACATCCTGACTGATGGCAGCCCATTCTTGCATAATCAATGCTTGGAGTTTGTCAGAATTTGTGGGTTTTTGTTTGTTTTTGTTTCCCCGTAGCCACTTAGTTATCACTTTTGCCTTATGGCAAGGTGCTCCATCTTGCTGGAAAATGCATTGTTCGTCACCAAACTGTTCCTGGATGGTTGGGAGAAGTTGCTCTCGGAGGATGTGTTGGTACCATTCTTTATTCATGGCTGTGTTCTTGGGAAAATTGTGAGTGAGCCCACTCCCCTGGCTGAGAAGCAACCCCACACATGAATGGTCTCAGGATGCTTTACTATTGGCATGACACAGGACTGATGGTAGCGCTCACCTTGTCTTCTCCGGACAAGCTTTTCTCCAGATGCCCCAAACAATCTGAAAGGGGATTCAGAGAAAATGACTTGACCCCAGTCCTCAGCAGTCCAATCTCTGTACCTTTTGCAGAATATCAGTCTGTCCCTGATGTTTTTCCTGGAGAGAATTGGCTTCTTTGCTGCCCTTCTTGACACCAGGCCATCCTCCAAAAGTCTTCGCCTCACTGTGCGTGCAGATGCTCACCTGCCTGCTGCCATTCCTGAGCAAGCTCTGTACTGGTGGTGCCCCGATCCCACAGCTGAATCAACTTTAGGAGACGGTCCTGGCGCTTGCTGGACTTTCTTGGGCGCCCTGAAGCCTTCTTCACAACAATTGAACCACTCTCCTTGAAGTTCTTGATGATCCGATAAATGGTTGATTTAGGTGCAATCTTACTGGCAGCAATATCCTTGCTTGTGAAGCCCTTTTTGTGCAAAGCAATGATGACGGCACGTGTTTCCTTGCAGGTAACCATGTTTGACAGAGGAAGAACAATGATATATAATAACTATGTATATTTACTATCCATAAATGATATCCTATAATAACCATGTATATTTACTATCCATAAATTATATCCTATAATAACCATGTATATTTACTATCCATAAATGATATCCTATAATAACCATGTATATTTACTATCCATAAATGATATCCTATAATAACCATGTATATTTACTATGCATGACTCAGACAACGGGCATTATTGAAGGCTCAATGTTACCTCTCAGGACATCGTATCATGTGAGGCTCAGCTGGTAAGTGTGTGTCAGTGTCTTTGGATAAATGTGCATGTCTGCTAAGTTCATTATTATATTACAGTGATGTTTAATGCATGACTGAGTAGAATACATGTGCAGCACAGGGTGAGCCAGCGACAGCTAACATGGTAAACAACTACAGGAGAGCTCTCTCTCACACACACACACACACACACACACACACACACACACACACACACACACACACACACACACACACACACACACACACACACACACACACACACACACACACGTCGGATTCTCTCTGACACACTAAAACATGTCAGTTTATTGATGAATGCAGTGTTTACACCCCCAGTAAGGTGATGGGTCATCAGGCCTCTAAATGCAATGTAGGCTGACTAGGCACCAACAAACCTAATCAAATCAAATGTTATTTGTTGCATGGTAAACAACAGGGTGTAGACTAACCGTGAAATGCTGACTGACGGGTCTTCCCAACAATGTAGAGAAAAATAGAAAGATAATAACACCAGGAATAAATACACAATGAGTAACAATGAGTTGATGTGCAGGGGTACGAGGTAATTGAGGTAGATATGTACATTTGGGTAGGGATAAAGTGACTAGGCAACAGGATAGATAATAAACAGTAGCAGCAGCGTATGTGGCATATGTGGGGCGGCAGGTAGCCTAGTGGTTAGAGTGTTAAACTAGTAACCCAAAGGTTGCAAGATCGAATCCCCGAGCTGACAAGATAAAAATCTGTCGTTCTGCCCTGAACAAGGCAGTTAACCCAGTGTTCCTAGACCGTCATTTAAAATAACAATATGTTCTTAACTGACTTGCCTAGTTAAATAAAAGGTCAAATATAAAATTAAATAAAATGTTATGAGTCAAAAGAGTTAGTGCAAAGGGGTGTCAACAAAATTGCTACCTGGACTGTCTGCATGAACTATTTAGTAGTCGTATGGCTTGGGGGTAGAAGCTGTTCAGGTTCCAGACGTGGTGCACTGGTACCGCTTGCTGTGCCGTAGCAGAGAGAACAGTCTAAGTCTGACACTGAGCCTTCCTCTGACACTGCCTGGTATAGAGGTCCTGAATGGCAGGGAGCTCGGCCCCAGTGATGTACTGGCTCGTATGCACTACCCTCTGTAGTGTCTTGCAGTCGGATGCCAAGCAGTTGCCATACCAAGCGGTGAAGCAGCCAGTCAAGATGCTCTCAATGGTTTAATCTGTAACACTTTGAGGATCTGAGGGCCAATGCCAAATCTTTTCAGCCTTCTGGAGGGGGAAGAGGCATTGTCTTCTTCTCAACTGTGTTGGTTACCATGTTAATTCCTTAGTGATGTGGACATTGAGGAACGTGAAGCTCTCGACCCGCTCCACTACAGCCCCGTCAATATGGATGGGGGCGTGCTCAGCCCCCCGTTTACTGTAGTCCATGATCAGCTCTTTTGTCTTGCTGACATTGAGGGGGAAAAGGGTTGTTGTCCTGGCACCACACTGCCAGATCATTGACCTCCTCCCTATAGGCCGTCTCATCATCGTTGACCAGGCCTACCACCGTCGTGGCGTCAACAAATGTAATGATGGTATTGACCTCCTCCCTATAGGCCGTCTCATCATCGTTGACCAGGCCTACCACCGTCGTGGCGTCAACATATGTAATGATGGTATTGACCTCCTCCCTATAGGCCGTCTCATCAACGTTGACCAGGCCTACCACCGTCGTGGCGTCAACAAATGTAATGATGGTATTGCGCGGCCACGCAGTCGTGGGCGAACAGGGAGTACAGGAGGGGACTAAGCACGTACCCCGCGTTGAGGGTTAGCGTGGCGGATGTGTTGTTACCTTCCCTCACCACCTTCGGCGGCCCGTCAGGAAGTCCAGGATCCAGTTACAGAGGGAGGTGTTCAGTCCTAATGTCCTGAGCTAGGAGGGCACTATGGTGTTGAACGCTGAGCTGTAGTCAATGAACAACATTCTCACATAGGTGTTCCTCTTATCCAGGAGGGAGAGTGCCGTGTGGAGTGCAATAGAGATTGCGTCATCTGAACATCTGTTGGGGCGGTATGCAAATTGGAGAGGGTCCAGGGTGTCTGGGATGATGGTGTTGATGTGAGCCATGACTTCCACAGCATCTCATGACTACAGATGGCTACAGGGCTGCCAAATGTCTGACATGTCACAAAAAACAGGATAAGAGAATCTCATGTCTGTTACAGGTGGCTAACACACTGTAGGCACCACTAGGTCCACACAGTGAATGTTTAGTGTAGGGCTCTCCAACCCTGTTCCTGGAGAGCTACCCTCCTGTAGGTTTTCACTCCCACCCCAGTTGTAACTAACCTGACTCAGCTTATCAACCAGCTAATTATTATTAGAATCAGGTGCGCTAGATTAGGGTTGGAGAGAAAACCTACAGGACCCTAGGAACAGGGTTGGAGAGCCCTGCACTAGTGAGTCTAGTTTAAATAGCAAACATATTTAAACTAGACTAGTAGTATGTTTGCTAAGTCATACATTTCATGCATCGTTTAGTTAACCTCAAATCATTAACCTGTCATTCTTCTGGTACTTTAGACAGAGCTGTATATAAACCAGTGTGAGAAAACAAGGCTATAGTGTTGACAACAAACACAGTGAGAATGTCTGCACAGTATAGCCAGCCTTTCCATGCATCGTTGAGTTAACAAACCTCAACCATGCAGCATTAGGTTCAAGTACCAGGAGAATGACAAAGTGGGGAAAAACCCAAGGCTTTAGTTTAAATAGACAACATAGTTTAAGTCAGTCTTTTTATCCTTTGTTCTGTCTAAAACCTCAACCATGCATCATTAAGGACCCAGAGTGGGGAAAAAACATTGCTCGATTATACTTAGACTAGCGGCAATAACATCCTAGCCACATATTAAAAGCTTTACTGCACTTTTCTTTTCTCCAGGGTGTAGCTTGGTTTTTGTGGCATGGTGTTATATGATATTATGGCTATAATACAAACAGACTTTTATTAGAATGACGATAAAAGATACAGAGATGAACCCTACTAGTAGGAGACAGCATAGATGTATTAATACAACTGGCGGCTTGGCTACTAAAACCACATTTATACAACGGGGATTTTAGGATCTCCCAGTGTTCATGCATTGTTAAACAGCTAGCACCAGAGGAAGAGAGCCAAGTCACCATCAGCCTTTCCACTGCTTCATCAGTGAAACATCAAACCGGGGGTTCATCTTACAACAAATGACCAAATACTGCTTGCATTCCTCCCCCACATTTCATATTTCAATGCACTAATGCAACATTGTTGCCCTTGGTTCAAGGACTGAGCGGCCTGCATAGTGCAAACACAGTGCAGTAGAGCAGAGTGATATATTGATTTGTCAGTTGTGTGTGAGAAAGCAGTCTTTCCAGCTCTCACTCATTGACAAAATCATTCACTACTCAACTGGCCTCACTGAGTAAAGTTGACCTTCAAATCCAAACTTTAAAAAGACACCCAGTATATCTATCTATCTATCTATCTATCTATCTATCTATCTATATATATTTCACATACTGAGATGTAGTAAAACATTTCATAAGATCTCATCAACAAAGCTTTCTAAGGATTGACACATAGTTAAACATGAAGTCTGTAAATCTTCATGAGAGTGACTGTATTAAAACATGACTGATGGACATTTCATAACCCCCCCCCCCCCAAAATGTCTTTCAAAACAGGTCAGTTTGTTCCCCCAGTTTATTCAAGCTTTTTCAGCGGGGACCCCATTTTTTACGGTAGAATTTCAGGGGACCCCATTATTTCCCCAATAATTTCTTGCGACTCCACCCCAAATCTAATGACAACCTTAAAAATCAACAAATAACCTTCAATTCATTGCATTTTCAACTCTTATCAAAATGAACCAATAAATAAATTTATTCAATACAACTGTATCTTTAAAATGATTTTTTCTCCAAAACTTTTGTATATTGCCCCATAAAATATTCGGTACTATTAATTTGTATTTTATTTTGGCGACCCCACTTCAGTGTCACGACCCCGACTTTGAAGAATACTGCTCTAGGCCCAAACTGACACGTAGTCAAGGTAACCATAAGTGACATTCATATTTAACAGTGATGAGGGGCTTTGACAGACACAGGTAGTTGTCAGCTAGAGACAGTAATACAGGTTCAGTTCCTCTTGTTTTGGTTCAACAGGAACAGAGAGTGGAAAAGGAAAACACTCTGTCCACAAACTGTGGGAGATTTATGTGGCGATTCAGAGTGGCTGTGTGTGTGTGTGTGTGTGTGTGGCCTGTTTGTAGGACTAAGTACTCAGGGAGAACTAAGCGGCAGGCTGGCCAAGGCCTTCAGGACACCCTCAGACTCTGAACATCATGTGTGTGAATGACAGATGAAAGGACAAACAGCACCCCAACGTGTGTGTGTGTGTGTGTACAGTACACACACACACACACACACACACACACACACACACACACACACACACACACACACACACACACACACACACACCTCTCATCTTTGTTCTGGCGGATGCATCCCTCGATGATTTCCTTCACTTCTGGTATGGCTACCTTGTCAAAGCTGGCCGGCTTGACTCCCTGTGGGGGCAGAAACACAGGAGAACATTAAATCAATGTGCCAGCTGAAGCATGAGGCCAACAGAGACCCCCACTTCACCTCATTATCGAGCAGGGGGGCGTCTAGTGGAAAGATCAAGGCCAAGGAATCAAGAGAGAGAAACAGCGAGAGAGAGAGAGAAAAAGAGGGGGTCTCAGTTAAAAAACAACTTTCAATTCTGGTTGAGTGTAGCACTGGGTCCTTTTCCTTAGGACAGAGACCATAAAAGGGTGTGTTTTGTGGGTCCCAGTGAGCTCTAAACAGCCAGGGTAACCAGCCGTGTTGATTTAACTCAGGGAGTGTGTGGTGTGGCAGGACTGAAGCCTTAGCTGAGACAGACTTCACCGGCTCAGCCCAATGTAGCCCAAGTCGGGCTCGAGACGCTTCAGTTAACCTGGGCCCCAAGCATAACGGGATCAACATAGAAACATACGTGCACACAACATGCGAGCCCCGTTAGCCTACCATACAAACATGTTTTACTGGACAACATTGATCAAATCAGGAACAGCTGGGTGTCTTTCCCCTGAGATAAACATGTCAACAACATGTCTCTCTCAACTTGGTGACAAGTCTATTTTCAGACACCATTACAACTCACACCAATACTTTTGCCATCCTTTCAGACGCAGATGGAAGTAGCATCTACAGCTCATTTGATCCAAATCAGGCCAAATAAATACTGTATTTCCACCATTCAGCATTTTATCAGATGCACAGCCTTTAAACAAAAAGGTCCTGGTCAGGGAGGACAAAAGGTTCTAAGAGAGTGTCTTGAAAACGCAGGACTTTAATAAAGTCCACATCAAGAGGATCCAGTTGTTGAGATGAATAAGTCCAGACCAACATCAGGGCAGTGAGACTCAAGGGCAAGTCATCCTCCTGATACCAAGTTGATCCATATAACCTGAACCCAAGGCAAGTCATCCTCCTGATACCAAGTCATTTGTAATAGTTTTTTAGGATCCAATTAGCTAACGCCATAATGCTAGCTAATCTTCCTGGGGTCCAACACCAATGAACAAGACATTACAAACAACCACAAAACAAGACTTCTAATATTCAACAAGTAGACAATTAAAATACCTGACAGGAAACACATTTAACATTCAGTTGACGCTTTCTATTTCCTGTTCAGTCACATGGTCTATCGAATTAGATGTTCTTTCTACTTCCTGTCCAGTCATATGGTCTATCACATTAGATGTTCTTTCTACTTCCTGTCCAGTCATATGGTCTATCAGATTAGATGTTCTTTCTACTTCCTGTCCAGTCATATGGTCTATCACATTAGATGTTCTTTCTACTTCCTGTCCAGTCATATGGTCTATCACATTAGATGTTCTTTCTATTTCCTGTTCAGTCATATGGTCTATCACATTAGATGTTCTTTCTATTTCCTGTTCAGTCATATGGTCTATCACATTAAATGTTACTTCTACTTCCTGTCCAGTCATATGGTCTATCACATTAGATGTTCTTTATACTTCCTGTCCAGTCATATGGTCTATCACATTAGATGTTCTTTCTACTTCCTGTCCAGTCTTATGGTCTACCGCATTAGATGTTCTTTCTACTTCCTGTCCAGTCATATGGTCTATCACATTAGATGTTCTTTCTACTTCCTGTCCAGTCATATGGTCTATCACATTAGATGTTCTTTCTACTTCCTGTCCAGTCATATGGTCTATCACATTAGATGTTCTTTCTACTTCCTGTCCAGTCATATGGTCTATCACATTAGATGTTCTTTCTACTTCTTGTCCAGTCATATGGTCTATCACATTAGATGTTCTTTCTACTTCCTGTCCAGTCATATGGTCTATCACATTAGATGTTCTTTCTATTTCCTGTTCAGTCATATGGTCTATCACATTAGATGTTCTTTCTATTTCCTGTTCAGTCATATGGTCTATCACATTAGATGTTCTTTCTACTTCCTGTCCAGTCATATGGTCTATCACATTAGATGTTCTTTCTACTTCCTGTCCAGTCTTATGGTCTACCGCATTAGATGTTCTTTCTACTTCCTGTCCAGTCATATGGTCTATCACATTAGATGTTCTTTCTATTTCCTGTCCAGTCATATGGTCTATCACATTAGATGTTCTTTCTATTTCCTGTCCAGTCATATGGTCTATCACATTAGATGTTCTTTCTACTTCCTGTCCAGTCATATGGTCTATCACATTAGATGTTCTTTCTACTTCTTGTCCAGTCATATGGTCTATCACATTAGATGTTCTTTCTACTTCCTGTCCTGTCATATGGTCTATCACATTAGATGTTCTTTTTTTTTCTTGAAGGTGGATTTACTTTTTGCCTGAGAAATATGGATTGATAAAGAGTTCCATTCAGCTATGGCTCTGTATTGAACTGTAGATTTAAGTCGATTTGTCCTTGGCTTGGGTTGTCTTAGCTGCCCTGAATTTGCCTGTCTGGTTTAGTGGTTATGTGTGTTGCTAGTATGTACTAACTGACCTGAAAAATACTGTTTTAAAAAAAATGCATTTTAAACTTTTTTTAATATAACATTCCTAAAGAAAATCAGATGACTGGATAGTAATTTGTTTTCAACGTGAAGCCATGAGAGATTCTGATGCATTTGGGTAATATTCATACAGAGAGATAATCTGGCAGTCCTGTTTTGAGTGATTTTAAGCTTTTTTTATATATCTTTCTTTGCTGTAGATGACTGTATAACCGGACAGTACTCTTAAGTGTGATAGGACCAGGGATTGACCATATAACTGGACAGTACTCTAAGAGTGATAGGACCAGGGACTGAATCCCCTGATTCAGTGTGCTAGATGTTACATACTCTGAACATTTTCTTGTAACAGCAATTCCCTTACCCATCTCTGATTCAACCTGAACCCAAGGCAAGTCATCCTCCTCATACCAAGTTGATCAATATAACCTGAACCCAGAAACATTGATGGGAATAGGAGCCAGGAACAGACTCAAACACGAAGACTAATAAAAAAATAACTCAACGAACCAAACCCTTCCTCTTCCTACCTCAGTCTCTTCTCTGCAGCCCCCCCCCCCCCCCGCACCCCCATCAGAAAGTCTTATAAAAAGAAAAGCAAACTGTTAAAACAGTAGAGAAGAAAATGTTCCAGAGAAAGGTATAGACAGAAAGAGAGAAAAAGAGATTGAGAAAGTGAGACTTACCGGGATGTGAGAATGAGAGACAGGTCCGACAGACAGAGTTGGACTCACTAAACTGATGTAACCTGGTACATTGAGTTCTGCAGGCTCTGTCCTTTACAGTTCCCAACACAGTGGCTTCTCAGTCTTTACCAACCCCTCCTGTTCCTCACCCTCCAATCTAGAACCTGTCCTTATATAACATTGCACACACACACACACACACACACACACACACACACACACACACACCTCCTAGAGATTCCTGGGGCCAAACAAAGTAAGGGATGACAGCGGAAGAGGTAATGGAATTAAGGAGGACCGGTATTCCAATAACAGGGTGATTAAAAAGGCCTCATTACGGGTGAAACTCTCACAGTGAATAGAGGTCCTGTAAGCCGGTTACATGCTGGTTCCTTTCTGCCCCCTCACAGAACAGCCAACAATGGAGAGAGAAATGAAAAGGTACATTTAAAATGTTTTACAAAAGACCAGAGGCAGAGGGAGGGTGCAGAGAGTTGATGTGAGGACGGTGTGGGTGGACTAGCTAGGTATGTGGGGGTGAATCCTGTCTTCCAATTAAGTCGAATTGTCACTTAGTCAACGTGGATTCACCCCACTGTGGAACGAGAAAAGGACTAATTATGATCTTAAAAAGGTCCAATACATCATCTTTTATCTCAATACCAAATCCTTTCTGGGTAACAATTAAGTGCCGTACAGTGATTTGTTTTCAATTAAAATGGTCAAAAAGAAGCAAAAATATAGCTTCTTAGCAAAGAGACATTTCTCAAGCAAGAATTTTACTAGGATTGTCTGGGAGTGTTCTGTGTGGGGAGGATTCATTTTTTATTTTTGCAGAGAGTTATTTGGAGAGAGGTTTGGAACTCTTTCTTATTGGTCTATTAACTAATTTACCGCATGGTGATGTCACCATGGAAGGCCAAAACGCCATCCCACCAAAACATGCAGAAATGTCAAAACAGCTCTTCCTTTTCCAAACAGCTCTTCCTTTTCCAAACAGCTCTTCCTTTTCCAAACAGCTCTTCCTTTTCCAAACAGCTCTTCCTTTTCCAAACAGCTCTTCCTTTTCCAAACAGCTCTTCCTTTTCCAAACAGCTCTTCCTTTTCCAAACAGCTCTTCCTTTTCCAAACAGCTCTTC
>NW_026602233.1:0-22290 GCF_029448725.1 Salvelinus fontinalis | reverse complement strand
TTACCCAAATTTACACTACTGTTCAAAAGTTTGTGGTCACTTAGAAATGACCTTGTTTTTGTCCATTAAAATAACATAAAATTGATCAGAAATACAGTGTAGACATTGTTAATGTTGTAAATGACTATTGTAGCTGGAAATGGCTGATTTATTTTAATGGAATATCTACATAGGTGTACAGAGGCCCATTATCAGCAACCATCACTCCTGTGTTCCAATGGCACTTTGTGTTACCTAATCCAAGTTTATCATTTTAAAAGGCTAATTGATCATTAGAAAACCCTTTTGCAATTATGTTAGCACAGCTGAAAACTGTTGTTCTGATTAAAGAAGCAATACAACTGGCCTTCTTTAGACTAGTGGAGTATCTGGATCATCAGCATTTGGGGGTTCGATTACAGACTCAAAATGGCCAGAAACTAAGAACTTTCTTCTGAAACTCGTCAGTCTATTCACCATATACGTTTACCCAAACGTATATGGTGAGAGTTGCCCAAACGTATATGGTGAGAGTTGCCCAAACGTATATGGTGAGAGTTGCCCAAACGTATATGGTGAGAGTTACCCAAACGTATATGGTGAGAGTTGCCCAAACGTATATGGTGAGAGTTGCCCAAACGTATATGGTGAGAGTTACCCAAACGTATATGGTGAGAGTTGCCCAAACGTATATGGTGAGAGTTGCCCAAACGTATATGGTGAGAGTTGCCCAAACGTATATGGTGAGAGTTGCCCAAACGTATATGGTGAGAGTTGCCCAAACGTATATGGTGAGAGTTGCCCAAACGTATATGGTGAGAGTTGCCCAAACGTATATGGTGAGAGTTGCCCAAACGTATATGGTGAGAGTTGCCCAAACGTATATGGTGAGAGTTGCCCAAACGTGTATGGTGAGAGTTGCCCAAACGTGTATGGTGAGAGTTGCCCAAACGTATATGGTGAGAGTTGCCCATACGTATATGGTGAGAGTTGCCCAAACGTATATGGTGAGAGTTGCCCAAACGTATATGGTGAGAGTTGCCCAAACGTATATGGTGAGAGTTGCCCAAACGTATATGGTGAGAGTTGCCCAAACGTATATGGTGAGAGTTGCCCAAACGTATATGGTGAGAGTTGCCCATACGTATATGGTGAGAGTTGCCCAAACGTATATGGTGAGAGTTACCCAAACGTATATGGTGAGAGTTGCCCAAACGTATATGGTGAGAGTTGCCCAAACGTATATGGTGAGAGTTGCCCAAACGTATATGGTGAGAGTTGCCCAAACGTATATGGTGAGAGTTGCCCAAACGTATATGGGGACAAAATGACTAGAGGGTAGAGACATTGGCCACAAACAGCCACAGGTGGTTTCCATTGTGATCACCATCGTGTAAATGAAAGTCTTAAACAGTAAATTGGCCTTGTGAATCAACATGGATCAGACAAAATAACACAATCACTGCTAGCTGTTATTGAGTCTCACTCAGGAATGAGAATGAAGTCATTTCAATAGTGGATGCCAAGGCAGATAAGACTACGGCTGCATCCCAAATGGAACCCTATTCCCTATATGGTGCACTATTTTTGACTAGGGCCCATAGGGCTCTGATCAAAGGTAGTGCACCATGTACAGTAGGGAATAGCATGCTATTTGGGATGCAGCCTTATGCTATTTGGGATGCAGATCTGCCTTGGCATCCACTATTGAAATGACTCCATTCATGACACTGTCTTCCTGAGAGACTCCACAACCACTAACACCACCCCAACACAAATGAACTGAAACATTAACTTAGCCTCAAAGTTAGACTTTTGTGTTAAAACGTAGTGTGTGTGTGTGTGTGTGTGTGTGTGTGTGTGTGTGTGTGTGTGTGTGTGTGTGTGCGCGCGCGCGTGCTCGATGTGAATAACCCCATTACCACATGAGTGAACTCAGCAAAGCCAGCTAAACCTATTTCAGAGAGAGTCAAAGTTAGACAGAGATATAGTTTCCTCCCGTGGTGTGTGTTAATGATGCTTCAATGTGTTTCCCGTGGCCTAATGCGTGTGTGTGGTTTTTGTTGTGTCTGTTTCAGTTGGCGTCCATGATGGTGTCAGTAGTGTTGTTCGTCAGACTAGGCAACACCTATTATTAGACCAGCAGCAACACAGAGCCTGACCCAGGCATGGTAGGCCAACCAGGCCAGAGACAACACCATAATAAATGAGACTTGCAGATGAAGCCTCCTTGTCAGTAGACTGTGGTTATTGTGGTGCTTAGGGACTGCTTGGGGTTTATGGTAGATGTGGGAGGGTGGGTGTCTCTCTCTGTATGTGAATTTGTGATGATTAGCAGTCTAGTGAAGAGGAAAACTCTTTGACAACTACTCCCTCTTGTGGAATATATCTGAAGTGTCAGAGGCAGAATTACAGTATCATGGTCAGTCATATGTCTGGGAACATTAAGTAACATTGAGTTATAATATAATAATATATGCCATTTAGCAGACACTTTAATCCAAAGGGCTTTACGCTAGTGCGTGCATACATTTTTGTTCTCCTTAACAGTCACTTCACTCAGTAACAGTTATTCTGAATATCACTTGGTCAGGTGTCTAACAGATAGAAGCTGCCTATGGGAAAGTGGTCTGGGGGGGATGGGAAAGTGAATGTGTCAGTTAACACCGAGCCTGTCCATGGGAACTCCCAGCAGGGTTCTAGAACTCCAGACAGCCAGTGACTGATCAGGTCATGGGTGAGAGAACACAGGACTCTAATGGCATTATGATGGGCCATAACAAGGGAGCTGGGCTTTATACCCACGGAACATAAACCCATTATGACTTTACCACCACATGTAATGAAAGCCCCTTGTTTGGCTAGGTATTATTATCAGTTGATACAGGGTACCTCTCAAACTCACATCCTCAGGGCCTAGAAAAACTCTATAGGACTACTTCAAATGTCTTCACCACCGTTCAAACACTCACCTGTAATAAACTGAAACCCTTTGAAGTTGTAAATGTCGATGGATCTTATGACCCAGCAGGTGTGGTTCAGTCTTTGGGCGGTTCTTGATGTTTAAAGAAAGATGTTTTTATGGTATTATGTCATGTTTTATGATTTGTGTTGATCCCAGGAAGAGTAGCTGCTGCTTCAGCAACTGCTAATGGGGATCCTAATAAAATCCTAAATGCCAGGTGTGATATACTGACCATTAGCATGGGAATTATGACACCTTCCAAGAGGTGAAGGCTGGGTTGGTTGGTCCTTATAAAAGGCTGCCACCAACTCCATTGTCTCATAGCCCAGACTGACAGCAAGGTTTCCATTTGGAACCTTGAACCACTAAAATATAGACAACCAATTGATTATTGATTTATTTGCTGGGGAATAATTAGATTTTTCTGAATCTGGAACAAAATATCTAAGATTTTTCTTTTTGTTGGGAAAAAATGACATTCTTCATCAACTTTGTTTTTTTGTCCACATTTTCTGCCGTGGCTTTGTCTCTTCCATTCCCTCACAACTCCATCAAGAGCGTTCCCAAGAATGGCGCGAGCCGGGACTTTGAATCATCCGGTAACGGTCCAGTCGACGAACAGGAGCCTATTCGGGGAACGGTCAAAGTAGTCAAACTCAACCCCAATAACCTGGGTCTGTCGGGTCTTTTTAGACGAGGCGGGATTTCCCCCCGAGGTGCGCCCGGTCCGAGGATGCCTTTCCCAGCCTTCTTGTCCATGGGTCGCCCTGGCCCTCCTGCGCTCCCTGCCAAAGCAGCTGCGGTGCCTCTGCATCCACTGTCACATCTGCACCACGACAGTCAGCGCAATGGCGGGGTGGGTATCAAGAAGAGGCAGGGATTTGAGATGTGGCAGAGGGCCATGGATAAGAGCGACCACAGTAAGACCATGTCCATGTCGCTGCCCCTCAGTCTGAAGGACTCTGCCAACAGACAGAGCTGCGCCGCGGTGCCTTTTACTCAGGTGAGGCAGACCTTTCAATTTTGGTTAACAATAGACAAAGATGTTGTAGGGCAATAGAGGACAGTAGGCCTCATGTTTAATCAAATTATTAGACTAAATTAGAAAGTTAAAAGGGATATTTTTTTAATAAGTAGGGCCTAATGCTTGAAACATCAAAATACGAAATGTTTATGCAAGTCTAATTTAAAAAAAAAAAATGTTATCTTCCATGTGCAGCGGATAACGTCCGAGGGCTGCAACGCGGTGACAGTCCACAACAAACTGTGCTTCGGTCAATGCAGTTCGCTGTTCGTCCCGTCTGGTTGGGAGTCTGCCAGGCTGACCGGTGCAGGGGGACACCGCCGTGCGCCCTGTTCCCGTTGCGCTCCATCCAAGGCCCACACGGTGACCGTGCCTCTGCGCTGTGGGATGGAGGTGCGGGAGAAGCGCGTGATGGTGGTGGAAGAATGCAAGTGTGAGACTGGTCGCGAGGAGGGGAATATCGAGGCTGTGGCCTCCATGCACTTATAACTGGAGATACTGTAGTTTAAGGGCGACATTTTCCTAGTGCAAAAGCTCTGTGCGAATTAGAAAACGCCCACTGCGAGATTATAATGAAGTTTACAGTATTTTTTGCACATTGCAACGCAACATTTTTGCACTACGAAAATATCGCCTTAAATGCTTGTTTCCCCCCTCACAGCACCTGCTCCAGCCTATTTTGATGACTCGATTAATTGTTTTTGGACAGAAAATATTTATATTGTGATGTCAGATGTGGACATTGATTATGTGTATTGTTTGTGAGTGAATTTCTAATTCAGAGAAAAACGATTTGGAGCCAAGTGCCACCAATGATTGTTGACAAGTGACTAACATTTTTAGTCATGAACATTTCTGTTCAACCCTATGGCAGAATGAGTCATCCACTCTGGACAGTGTAATAATGTTGAATAACTTGTTTAGTTTCATCTGAACTGAACGGCATTTTGTTTTTATGAAATAAAAATGTCAATCTATTTTTGGCTTGTCACTTGGTTTTTACCCTTGATGTGCTTTGATTCATGCAAGAGAATCTACATCGAAACATGGGGAAAACATGTAGTATTCCAAGAGAATCTACATAGTAAACATGTAGTATTCCAAGAGAATCTACTTCGAAACATGGGGAAAACATGTAGTATTCCAAGAGAATCTACATAGAAAACATGTAGTATTCCAAGAGAATCTACTTCGAAACATGGGGAAAACATGTAGTATTCCAAGAGAATCTACATAGTAAACATGTAGTATTCCAAGAGAATCTACATAGTAAACATGTAGTATTCCAAGAGAATCTACTTCGAAACATGGGGAAAACATGTAGTATTCCAAGAGAATCTACATAGAAAACATGTAGTATTCCAAGAGAATCTACTTCGAAACATGGGGAAAACATGTAGTATTCCAAGAGAATCTACATAGTAAACATGTAGTATTCCAAGAGAATCTACATAGTAAACATGTAGTATTCCAAGAGAATCTACTTCGAAACATGGGGAAAACATGTAGTATTCCAAGAGAATCTACATAGAAAACATGTAGTATTCCAAGAGAATCTACTTCGAAACATGGGGAAAACATGTAGTATTCCAAGAGAATCTACATAGAAAACATGTAGTATTCCAAGAGAATCTACATATAAAACATGTAGTATTCCAAGAGAATCTACATAGAAAACGTAGTATTCTAAGAGAATCTACATAGAAAACGTAATATTCCAAAAGAATCTACATAGAAAACGTAGTATTCCATGCACTAAAGTATTCCAGTAGTATCGGCCTCCATGTTTTATTAAAATGTTTTAGTGCAGTTTCACCACATTCCAGTTACATCTGAAAGCAGTGAACTGCCCAAATGGTACCCTATTTCTTATTTAGTGCACTATAGTCAGAAGTATTGCACTCTATAGGGGATAGGGTGCCATTTGGGATGAAGAGCTGGTGTGTACACGAGCATTGAACATGGGCACTTTAGAGGAGCAAACAGAGGGAATTGTTTCAGCATGAGACACTGCATTATGTATCAGGCATCTTGTCTCTTTCTCCCCTGGCTCTTTCACTGTGGTGGGAATTCTTCTTGACATCCTTAAAGCCACAATCTGGAGTTTGAGTTTCAGAAAAACGGTGGCCCCGCCCCACAACTTGGTTTGGTATAAAGCTGAGGGATAATGTAACCACTCAAAAATTCAAATCTTTTGTACCAATGATTCTTTAAGGTTATACTGAGCTTATGAGGCATTTATAAGTTCCATTCCTCAACAATCAATGGGTATATCATTAGTTGAAATTACTATTGAACAGTGTCCCAGATCTCAGACTGTAGCTTTTAAACCTGCAGATGCACTTGAGTGTTTTCAGGGCCTAAAACAAGTATTATTCATTTATTTCCTGGAACCTGGACCTGTGTGAGTGCATGAGTGCATGTGCGTGCATGCATGTGTGTTTGTGTGTGCATGTGTATTTGTACGTGCATGCATATGCATGTGTGTGTGTGTGTGCCTGGTAAAATGAACTCATCCCACACATCCATACATCCCCAGCGGAATATAAAGGAGGCTCTTCTTTACATTGTGTAGCCTAGCCTTGGCATGCTGTCAATAACACCGCTTACTTACTTACTCACAGCAATTTGCATTCAGTGTTTTATAAAGCTATGGGGGATGCTTGCATTGACTGAGGCCCATGGATTTAGGCCTACATTTGCATTTGCAAAGGGTTGACGGCTATATTTCCACAAAAGAGTTTGATGAGAATAATATTTGCTCTGGACTTAACATATAGAATCAAATGAGGGGGTCTGGTTAGTAAGGAGGTGAAGGTCTGGGCTGTTATTTCCCATCCCTGTTGAGTGGGGAGGTTACGAAGGTAAACTAAGATATCCAATCAGAGTTCTCTGAGCTCTGAGGTCTACATCTCAATCATCCATTTGGCGTGCTAATTGATCAAGATATTTAATCAACAGACTGACTGGATATTCCAAGACTGAATCTAAGTATGTTGAATGTTTGCATATAGTGGGGGGGGGGGGTCATGCAGTATATGCTGGGAAGTACTGAGTGATCTTGAGATTGCGATCTCATGAGCAAAAAGCTTCATATCTCTTCGCCCTATATCTTCCCCTTCTCCTCCTCACATTCCATGTGACTCGTCTTCCTTCCTCTCTTCTCTGGAGAGAGAGGGGGGGGGAGATAGAAGAGAGGTAAGGGGGAGGGTGATGGGAACACAGGAGGAACACTAGAGTATAGAGGGGGAGAGAGAGAGAGGGGGACAGAGAGAAGGGGAGAGTAAAAGAAAGGGTACAGGATGGAGGAGGGGGGTCGGGGGTGATTGGAACAAACAAGGAGCACTAGAGTGCGCCCACTTAGCGAGACAGATGTCAGCCCTCTTGCATTGTGGGAGCTTCGTCGAGCACTCCTGCGTTTTTAAAGATGGCCTGGTTCCCATGGCGAGGGAGGGAGGGAATAGGGGCAGAGTGACGACGATGGTGGGGCTTATTCGTTTTTTGGTGTAGGCACGGCGACGCTGCCAAGTTCAACGCCTGGGGGATCCGATCATCGTCATGGCGGATCGCTAAGTGGCCTAGTTAACGCCAAAAGACAAACAATGAGGCTCACAGAGTTTACACTTTCTTCAGGGGTCCCAGAGTTTAGTGGGAAGAATCGTAGTGAAGTGATCACATTTCAAGTGCTCCGTGCAATTAGAATAGGTTAGAATAGGTTCATTGTCCCCATTTTAGAGTCAGCGATTAGAAGCCCATTCCGTTTGCATTCGTAGTTATTTATACTGAACAAAAATATAAACGCAAGATGTAAAGTTTTGGTCCCATGTTTCATGAGCTGAAATAAAAGATGGCAGACATTTTTCATGTGCACAAACAGCTTATTTCTCAAAAATGTTGTGCCCAAATTCGTTTACATCCCTATTAGTGAGCATTTCTCCATTTCCAAGATAATCCATCCATCTGACAGGTGTGGCATATCAAAAAGCTGATGAAACAGCATGATCATTACTCAGGTTCACCTTGTGCTGGGGACAATAAAAGGCCACTGAAATGTGCAGTTTTGTCTTACAACATAATGCCACAGATGTCTCAAGTTTTGAGGGGGTGTTCAGTTGGCATGCTGACTGCAGGTATGTCCACCAGAGCTGTTGCCAGAGAATTTAATGTTAATATCTCTACCATAAGCCGCCTCCAACTTCGTTTTAGAGAATTTGGTATGTCCAACCGGCCTTACAACCGCAGACCGTGTAACCACACCAGCCCAGATGTCCAAATCCGGCTTCTTTACCTGCGGGATCGTCTGATACCAGTCACCCGGCCAGCTGATGAAACTGAGGAGTATTTCTGTCTGTAATAATGCACTTTTGTGGGGAAAAACTCATTCTGACTGGAAGAGCCTGGCTCCCCAGTGAGTGGGCCTGGCTCCCCAGTGGGTGGACCTGGCTCCCCAGTGAGTTGGCCTGGCTCCCCAGTGAGTTGGCCTGGCTCCCCAGTGAGTTGGCCTGTCTCCCCAGTGAGTTGGCCTGGCTCCCCAGTGGGTGGGCCTGGCTCCCCAGTGGGTGGGCCTGGCTCCCCAGTGAGTGGGCCTGGCTCCCCAGTGGGTGGGCCTGGCTCCTCAGTGGGTGGGCCTGGCTCCCCAGTGGGTGGGCCTGGCTCCTCAGTGAGTGGGCCTGGCTCCCCAGTGGGTGGGCCTGGCTCCCCAGTGAGTGAGCCTATGCTCTCCCAGGCCCACCCATAGCTGATCCCCTGCCCATTTATGTGAAATCCATAGATTAGGACCTAATGAATTTAGTTAAATTGACAGATTTCCTTATATGAACTGTAACTCAGTAAAATCATTGAAATTGTTGAATGTTGCGTTGATTATATACAGTACATTCGGAAAGTATTCAGACCCCTTGGCTTTTTCCACATTTTGTTATGTTACAGCCTTATTCTAAAATGTATCAAATATTTTTTGCCCTCATCAATTTACACACAATACCGCATATAAAAAGCAAAAACAGGTTTTTAAAAATGTTTGCAAATGTAGATTTGTTTTTTAACGGAAATATCATGTTTACATAAGTATTCAGACCTACTCAGCCTGATATCCCCATGTCTCTGAGCTGTGTGGTGGGTTCTGCTCCTTGAAGCACCTTTGGCATCGATTACAGCCTCTCTCTGTACTTTGTCCTTTCATCTTTCCCTTGATCCTGACTAGTCTCCCAGTCCCTGCCACTGAAAAACATCCCCACAGCATGATGCTGCCACCACTATGCTTCACCGTAGGGATGGTGCCAGGTTTCCTCCAGACGTGACGCTCGGCATTCAGGCCAAAGAGTTCAATCTTGGTTTCATCAGACCAAAGAATCTTGTTTCTCATGGTCTGAGAGTCCTTTAGGTGCCTTTGGGCAAGCTCCAAGCGGGCTGTCATGTGCCTTTTACTGAGGAGTGGCTTCCGTCTGACCACTCTACCATAAAGGCCTGATTGGTGGAGTGCTGCAGAGATGGTTGTCATGGAATGTTCTCCCATCTCCACAGAGGAACTATGGAGCTCTGACAGATTGACCATCAGGTTCTTGGTCACCTCCCTGACCAAGGCCCTTCTCCCCCGATTGCTCAGTTTGGCCGGGCGGGTCCAAACTTGGTGGTTCCAAACTTCTTCCATTTAAGAATGATGGAGGCCACTGTGTTCTTGGGGACCTTCCATGTTGCATACATTTTCTGGTACCATTCCCCAGATCTGTGCCTCGACAGAATCCTGTCTCAGAGCTCTACGGACAATTCCTTCGACCGCATGGCATTGGTTTTTGCTCTGACATGCACTGTCAACTGTGGTACCTTATATAGACAGGAGTGTGCTTTTCCAAATCATGTGAAATCAATTGATGGTGGACTCCAATCAAGTTGTAGAAACATCTCAAGGATGATCAATGAAAACAGGATGCACCTGAGCTCAATTTCAAGTCTCATAGCAAAGGGTCTGAAATACTTATGTAAATAAGGTATTTCTGTTATTATTTTTAATATATTTGCAAACATTTCTAAAAACCTATTTAATCTTTCTCATTATGGGGTGTTGTGTGTAGATTAATGAGGAAGAATATTTATTTAATCAATTTTAGAATAAGGCTGTAACGTAACAAAATGTGTAAAAAGTCAAGGGGTCTGAATACTTTCCGAATGCACTGGATTTGTTCAGTATACATTGATTGTAAATCTCACTGTGTACCTTACTGAATATTGGTGGTTTTTTAGGTCACCTCTCAGTTATCCCATCAAAATGAGTTAACCAGAACCACCAAGCAAACCAGGCCTGTGATCTTTGACCTGACCAGCTTGGCCATCAGAGCCTTTTGGAGTAACCAGTTTTATTGGTAGTTAGACCTACTCAGCCTGATATCCCCATGTCTCTGAGCTGTGTGGTTGGTTCTGCTCCTTCACAACCCCGACAGTGGGGCTAATTGAAAGGCTCCGGATGGCATGGCAGAGGACCGGACCTTCCCCAAACGCCTGAGGCTTTCCTGGGCTTTAGATGTTGAAATGCCAGGCTAGAGGAGTCAGTTGCTAGGTCCTGGGCAATAGGCGATAGCCGGTAGAATAGCTGGTCTTTACACCAATACAGTGGTAGATGCATTCTATGGCACCAACGACAGGAGCAGCTGGGCAGGGAGACAGTGCCCGAGGGCTGTGCCAGCTTGCCGGGTGCTGGGGGGGGGCAGAGATGGGTGTAGCCGGGGGGATGGGGATGGGCACAATAATGAGGAGGACTTGGAGATGTGTGCCAGTAATGGTGCCAGTCTGCCAGTCTATGAACCCTCTTTCACAATTAGTGGAGCAAAGAGACTTGCTATGGATAGGATTATACTACATCATAATTTATTGTCAGTTGAGATCGTCTCACTCTGCTAACAGTATCAAGCTGAGACAGAAGAATCCCTCTGATTGTGAGGGAATAGAAAGAGAAGGGTTCATTCATAGATACTTTCATGGGCCAGGTTCTATCAGGGGTCTTACTGTGTCCGATAACATTCTCAAACCATGGATTCATCCCAAATGGCACCCTATTTCATACGTAGTGCACTACTTTTGACCAAGGCCCATAGGGTGGGCCCTGGTCAAAAGTAGTGAAAAAAATATAGTGTGGGATTTGGGCCACAACCACCATGTTCCTGGACAGGTGACCACTCTTCCATATCCAGTGGAACTGGAGTGTAGGATAGAATAGAATCAGAATTTGGGATGACGTCAGTCGGCTGTTCAGGAGCTGCCATTGTCCCCCTGTCTCTCCCTCTCCTTCCTTCCCAGTGTGTGTGTGTGTGTGTGTGTGTGTGTGTGTGTGTGTGTGTGTGTGTGTGTGTGTGTGTGTGTGTGTGTGTGTGTGTGTGTGTGTGTGTGTGTGTGTGTGTGTGTGTGTGTGTGTGTGTGTGTGATGATAATGATGTTGTCATTGTGGTGGCAGGTGCAGGGCTGTGTGAGCTGCAGGTGACGTCTCTCGTCGTTCCCTTAATGATTCCAATTAACATAATCAAGACCTGGCAGGGCGAAGAGAATGGAGACCGCTGCACCTCCTCTCTCGTCTTGCCCTGTTTCTCCCCCTCCTCCTCCTCCTCACCCTGCTGTGGGCTTTCATCACCGCACGTCGCCATGGCGCCCGCCCCATGCCATCATCCATCCATCGGGTTCCTGTCACACACGCACACACACATTAGATACACACAGACACACATGCAAATACACACACACACCACTCACCATTTCTCCTCATGGGCAGAAAAACAGGCACAGCTCTCTCCACCCTCCCCTGCCAGTTACCACGACCATCGCTACCCGCCACCGCTTTTAAAAAAACATGACGTCTAAAAGCTCCTAAACGGTCTACTTCAGAAGCACTTAGGAGAATCTCCACTCAACTTATCGTCTAACGACGAGAGGGAGGATTGCCAGGTTCTAACGAGGCGGGATAAGATCGTTGTTTAGATATGGTTTTCTTTGCCGAGGGAGCTGGGTAGTGACATGTCACACATGGTTTTAGGACAGAGGAGGCGAGCGCTTGTTGGCACGGGAGCAAGGGGAGCAGGGATAAAAGTCCCTATCGCTTTGGATGCGTGTGTAGTGTGGGTGAGTCGGAGATACTGTAAAAGCCTCCAGCTGGGTCAGTGAGTGACAGACTCAGGGGATCCAGGGGCGAACTCCTTCTGCTCAGAATGTGGAGTTAACTGTTGTAAGTTAGTGCAGAGAGAAAGTAGTCTCGCTTTGCCAAACTCAAGTGTTAATGGATTGTGTGTCAGACGCAGCAGGTGGGGAGAGGAGACTACAGAAAAAGTCACTTCTACTGATCCCCTGCATCCGTCTGTTTCGCTCAGATAAGAAACAGGGAGACTGTATTCATTCATTTAGAATATGCGTGACACATACCAACATGCATCATGAAGGACTAGTTCAGCCAAATGTCAAGTTCACCTTATTTTCCGTAACACTAGCAAGTATCCAATCAGGCATAGTAACGTGTAGGACCACACCAGTCGGAACATACAGCACCATTCTAGTTCCATTCCAACATTTATTCTACTCTATTTCTCATGATGCATCAAAAGAATGGGTTTCACCATCCAGATTCATTCCTCCAAATCTCTTACAGAACAAAGTGAAGGACAGAGTGGGAACGACCGAACAAGGCCAAGACGGAGACATTGATCTGGCTGACTGAGGTGATCTAAATTATAGAAACATATGAAACCCTTTTGGTTTCCTGGTTTAATCTAACCAAGCCTGATTCTAGCTGACAGCTGTGTGTGTGTGTGTGTGTGTGTGTGTGTGTGTGTGTGTGTGTGTGTGTGTGTGTGTGTGTGTGTGTGCGTGCGTGCGTGCGTGCGTGCGTGCGTATCTGCATGTGAGTGTGTGCGTATCTGCATGTGAGTGTGTGCGTATCTGCATGTGAGTGTGTCTTTCTGTATGTGTGTGTATCAGTATTTGTGTGTGTGTGAGAGAGAGAGTTGGATTTGTCTATTTATTAGTTGGCATGGGGGCACTTTCACTCGTCCAGACCTCCAGAAAATCCATCATGACGTCTGTGAGAAAATCTTTGATGAGTTTCTGTCTCTGTCCGAAATGGCACCCTATTCCCTTTAAAGTGCACGTCAAAAGTAGGGAATAGGGTGCCTTTTGGGACATCTGTCTACCCGCAGCTCCATTTTCCTGCATTTCTCAGCCAATCCATTCCAATGTCTTCCTCTATCCATGGTTCAGACATGTCCCAAGCCCAGAAGCCAACAGTGGGAAGGGTTGTGAGGACCCGCCAAACATGGTGGATACGGTAGGTGTAGTAATCTGACTCCAGACACTCTCACGCACTCCAGACAGTTTTAGCTCTTTTGAAGTGGGCTTTTATGTGATGGCACACACACACACACACTTTTATGACATTGTAAAATGCGTCATTGATTGAAATCGAATGGAGTGGTTGAGTGGAGTAGTTTGGTGATCTGGCCACCGGCAGGGTTTGAGCGAGAGAGAAAGAAAGAGAGAGCCAGACAGACAGAGAGAGTGAGAGAGAAAGGGAGGAAGGGAAAGTGAGAGAGAGAGGGAGGGAGGAACGGAAAGAGAGAGGCAGAGAGAGAGAGAGGGAGGAAGGAAGTGAAAGAGGGAGTTATAATCCTGGTGGAGCGCTGATTTCGCCAGGCCAAACGAATCGCCTCCAGGATCCTGTCACCATCTCTATGAAGATAAATGGTATCATTAAACAGGCTCTGTCATCGATTAAACATCCTGTTGGAATCCTGTTTTTTTATGTGGAAATGCAAAATTGCAATGGATAACGTTCAACATGATTCAACTTTTCAGGGTTTGTAACAGAGAGTCCAAAACCATTCCAAAATTCAGATAAAGCTGCAGCGGTTTTAACCTTTACTTGTGTTACTGCCAAGAAACGGTGTTTCACACCAAGCAATTTGAGTTGAATACATGTTGTTATTACGGGGACTGTGTCATATTGGCTGATTAGGATTATTACAATACCTGCTACTAGCAGCTACAATGCTATTAGTACCAACGGCAATACGAGATCCATTCATGATAAATACACACTCAAATGCCATGGAGATGGATGTGTGTCTAGAAAAGCACACGTACATTGTTGCTTTGGCCGTGAGGTGTGTGTGTTTGTGAGGGCCTGAGTGTTTGTGTGGTGTGGATGGGAGAGTACACAGAGAAGGAGTAAAAGTGTGTGTTTGTGAGAGTGAGTGATTAGGTTATGTGATATCTGTCTGTCTTTGTGTGTATGCATTCATATGTGTGTATCTGTAGTGTGTGTGCTTTCTTGCCTGCATGTGTGTGTGTGTGCCACAGAGAGAGGAAGTATAAGGGGGTGCAGGTGGCATGGAGCAGGCTGGCGCGGGCGGGCACAGGCACACTGTCCCCTGGCAATGCCAACACCATCTGTCATAGAGAGGAACATCTGCAGCCCAAGGTGCCCTTGTCACCCAGCGTTAGAGTAACCAGTTTGGCGTTTCCATTGGAAGCGACCTGGCATAGCCAGAGCCACGCAATTTATGTGTGTGTTTGTGTCTGTATGTGTGTTTGTGTGTGAGAGAGAGAGAGAGAGGGAGAGTGTGTGTGTGTGTGTGTGTGTGTGTGTGTGTGTGTGTGTGTGTGTGTGTGTGTGTGTGTGTGTGTGTGTGTGTGTGTGTGTGTGTGTGTGTGTGTGTGTGTGTGTGTGTGTGTGTGTGTGTGTATTAGAGAGACAGAGGGAGTGTTTGTATAGAGGGAGAGAGTATGAGAGAGTGAGAAACCAAACCAAAGCCAAAACAACATGGCTGTGCAAAGCGTTGACCCAGCTGGACCCCAGTTGCATGCAGAGTCATGTCCCCTCCTGATGCTAGTGTGCCACTGCATCCACACCGCTGCCAGACTTAGCCCTGCAAGCCCTCTCTCCTACCCTCCTGCCTCTCCTCTCCTCCTGTGTCTCCTCTCCTGTGTCTCCTCTCCTCCTGTGTCTCTCCTCTCCTCTGGTGCCTCTCCTCTCCTCCTGTGTCTCTCCTCTCCTCCTGTGTCTCTCCTCTCCTCCTGTGTCTCTCCTCTCCTCCTGTGTCTCTCCTCTCCTCCTGTGTCTCTCCTCTCCTCCGGTGTCTCTCCTATCCTCCGGTGTCTCTCCTCTCCTCCGGTGTCTCTCCTTTCCTCCGGTGTCGCTCCTCCTCTTTTTGTCTGTAATGTATTTTTCGTTATGTGTCGGACCCCCCAGGAAGACTAGCTGTCATCATGGCGTCAGCTATTGTGCATCCAAATCAAATCAATCTCCTCTCCTTACCTCTCCTCTCCTGCGTCTCTCCTCTCTTCTCCTCTGCTATATTCTGGCACTCACCACTTCTCTCTCCAGTTATATCTCCCTTTTTTCGTCCCTCTGAAAAAAAAGCAGATGGTCCCTCTTTCCCCACTCCTTCTTTTCATCCCCCTCTCCATCCCATACATCTCCCCCCTCTCCATCTCATACATCTTCCCCCTCTTCTCATCCTTTCATCTACATCTAGCAGGTGTATGACTGATCCTGACTGGCTGACCACCTGTCCATCCTCTTCTCTCCTTCCTCTCTCTCCCTCTTATAAAATATATAGTCTAGAAGAGTGTATGTGTTTGTTAATAAGTGTGTGTGTGTGTGTGTTTATGTCTTTATCATGCTCAATGCATCATACTTCAATCCTCTGTACTGTGGTTAGATGAGATCTCTACTCAACCAGAACCCACGCCCTTTCATGTGCATCCCAAATGGTTCCCTATTCCCTATGGAGGCATCCAAAATGGTTCCCTATTCCCTATGTAGTGCACTACTTTTGACCAGGGCCCATTGGGAATAGCGTGCTATTTGGGACATATCATCAGTGACTCATTCTCAGTGACTACCAGTATTCTCTGAACATTACCAACCGCTAAAGGCCCCGAAGCTTCTGTACATGTTCGGGATTCTCTATTTGCAAAGTCTCTATCTACCAATAGTAGAGAACAGGCTACTCTGGCGATTGGTACTTGTTTAATAAAGTTAGACCAAAGCTGAATAAATGTCTGCAGGATCACATAACGATAGTATTGTACATAATAGAACCGAATAATAGCATAGGTTGTCACTGTAAAATAAAAAACAGCACCTCATTTCCTATGAGGATGATTGTGGGAACCTACGCATTTTCCTCTCATGCAGCCACAGCTCCACAGCGCGCGCCACTAGGCAAAATATGTGGTTTGATTTGAACAAAACCCAGTTAGGCTATGTTACAGTTTAACACCATCTGTTCTAAAATCAGCTCACTGTACATAACTAAAAATATCCAAATGCATATTCCCATGAAACTGATTGAGTTCAAATAGTTGGCATGAAGATGCTGCATGGGCGTTTCACCGGGAAAACTTGAAGAAGTATCATTCACGATTGACGATGAAAAATGTCATAATAATAATAAATTCATCATTTGAATGGAGGGTCAACAAAAATGTGCGTAAAGTAGAGGTAAAGAAAACACATGCGCAGAACATGACATTAATCTTTCCAGTGGGATCCAGGGAGGTAGAACGAGGCGATGACCTACGGATCCGCAGCCTCCGCCGATTAAAAATGACTCACCGGTAGTTACTTAAGGAAACCACATGGCGGCAGTATAAAACACTGCACTGTGTTCTGTTTTGACATAGATGAACAAACATTTACATTTACATTTAAGTCATTTAGCAGACGCTCTTATCCAGAGCGACTTACAAATTGGTGCATTCACCTTGTGAACAAACTTAGTGGTAGTGGTAGTAGCAGCGTGTGTATATGTGTTTGTCCGTGTTATTTTTCACACAAGTGTGTGTTCTTGTGTATCTAAAGCACTGACTTATCCAGAATACTAAACAGTTTCTCACAAAACAGGTCAAGTTTCAGAACGAGATAGCATGTTGAAAATTTGCTCATACAGGCGGCTATTTTTGAGGCAGAAAAATCATTATGGAAATGTATCTCATAAGATTGTTTAATAGGTAAGCCTATAGAGCCGGTGTTTGGCCTAAAGGCATGAAGGGGTGAAATAAGAGAGTAGTTCATGTTAGACTGACGCTTTGGCCTAAAGCTAGCTGGTCCGGACAAAGGTAGAGATTCTGCTGCCACGTATACTGCTGTTGTACACACACGCACGCACGCACATCCACACACATATGCACATACACACACGCACAAGTAAGGAAGCAAACACACACCCTGTCACACTTATTAATTTCAAACGCCAAGTCTCACTGAAAGCAACGCCTTTGTTCTGTTCCACTTCAAGCACACTCACTTTCTCTAAAGACCAGAAGGTGTACATTTTCACTTTAAGGTTTAGTTATCTCTTCCCCAATTTTCTTTGGCTTGGCATACAAAGGTTTTATTTCTCTTCCCCCCATCGACACCTTAAAAGTGGAGCAGAGAGAGTGTGTGAGAGAGAGACATAAAGAAAAGAGAAAGGGAAGCGTAGTTCATTGCTAATCAATACGGTTTCTCTCCTGCAACCCAAGTTTTCCCCCGTGGGCCCTCTGCATTCAAGACGAGCCAAGGCGAGCAGAGCTTGGCATTGTGCAGCACGCCTTAAAACGAAACACCTGCGAGGTGGTGGAAGAAGACGTGAACAAAAAAAATAGCCCAGTTATTTCGTAGCTCTTAAAAATGTTGGCACGTGTTCCATTAGATGTTCGGGGAACAAAAAAAGAAGCTATCAAATCCAACTGAAGACAAAAGAAGATTATTTTGCTCTGCAGATAGAGGTACACTAAACATAGTTGGACTTCAGTTTATGTTATCATTCTCATATCGAAAAAACATATTTGTCCTGTGTCAGCCGTCATACAATGTGAAGAGATTTTGTTATTTAGGAGTTGACAAATATGTCCAGTGTAGATTGAGAGATGGGTAAGGGGGAATTTGGGAGTGTAGGAGAGTGAAATGAGATTGGGAGAGAAGGAGAGTGAAAAGAGACTGGGAGAGAAGGAGAAGGAAATGAGATTGGGAGAGAAAAGAGATTGGGAGAGAATGAGAGGGAAATGAGACTGGGAGAGAAGGAGAGGGAATGAGATTGGGAGAGAAGGAGAGGGAAAAGAGACTGGGAGAGGGAAATGAGATTGGGAGAGAAGGAGAGGGAAATGAGACTGGGAGAGAAGGAGAGGGAAAAGAGATTGGGCGAAAAGGAGAGGGAAAAGAGATTGGGAGAGAAGGAGAGGGAAAAGAGATTGGGAGAGAAGGAGAGGGAAAAGAGATTGGGCGAAAAGGAGAGGGAAAAGAGATTGGCAGAGAAGGAGAGGGAAAATAGATTGGGAGAGAAGGAGAGGGAAATGAGATTGGGAGAAAAGAACGAGGTAAATAACGCAGATGGTCGTTATTGGCATGCATTTCTCTCTTAAATCTGTTTTCTGCTGTTTATCATGTAGGGAAAAGTTTAACCCTGCTATAACCTCTGTCCCTATCTGACCCCCGACCTATCCCAGAACCTCCTTATTCTATCATCACTCTCTTCTCTCTCTTCTTCCCACCCATCTCTGCATTCCTCTAAAACACCATCCCTGTCTTTCCTAATCCCCTCAACCAACTGACATGATTGCATGCACACACACACACACACACACACACACACACACACACACACACACACACACACACACACACACACACACACACACACACACACACACACACACACACACACACACACAGGTCCAATTCAGACACAGGAGGGTGAACAGGGTCTATTAAAGCCCCAGTCTATTCATTTACATGCCACACTGTGACAAAGCTCCAGTCTACACAGCCTGACCAACCAGTAGCTACAGACCACATATAGACCTCAGGGTGTGTGTGTGTGTGTGTGTGTGTGTGTACAGCCCACTAACCAGCCAGTATGTATGTGTTCATAGTCCTACTCTCCAGTGTGGTTTTAGAACCTGTGATTCTCCTACTGAACACCCCCTCCAGCCACCACCAGTATCATACATCCCAGTCCCTACTATAGACAGACTATATTAACTGTTGTCTATATACAAGTATCATACATCCCAGTCCCTACTATAGACAGACTATATTAACTGTGGTCTATATACCAGTATCATACATCCAAGTCCCTACTATAGGCAGACTATATTAACTGTGATCTATATACCAGTATCATACATCCAAGTCCCTACTATAGACAGACTATATGAACTGTGATCTATAGACAGACTATATCAACTGTGGTCTATAGACAGACTATATGAACTGTGATCTATAGACAGACTATATGAACTGTGGTCTATAGACAGACTATATGAACTGTGATCTATAGACAGACTATATGAACTGTGATCTATAGACAGACTATATGAACTGTGATCTATAGACAGACTATATGAACTGTGGTCTATAGACAGACTATATGAACTGTGGTCTATAGACAGACTATATGAACTGTGATCTATAGACAGACTTTATGAACTGTGATCTATAGACAGACTATATGAACTGTGATCTATAGACTCCTCTGAATGAATCTCTTATAAGTGGGCTTCTGTCCATGTGGTGGTATGAGAGCTAATTTGCATAATCTCCCCCGGTTAAAGAAGGATGCCCGAGATGCTTTTACGGGGGGAGGGGGAGGGGTGTGACGGGGGTGTTAGGAATGGTAGGGGGGTTGTGGGGACACACAATGAGGACTTTGTGCGTCTTCGCTGGTACAGGGTTAGACAGGGCCTACAGGACTACTGTGGGAGACACCTGTCAGGATAGGAGCCTGAGGGAACTGGTACTGCGCAACCCATGAAGAGGCTTCTTTAATGAGGCGTTGTGGGGGGCGGTGGGTGTGTGAGTGTGGGGGGACGGTGGGTGTATGAGTGTGGGTGTGTGGGTGTGGGGGGACGGTGGGTGGGTGTGTGAGTGTGGGTGTGTACGAGAGAGAGAGAGAGATTGAGTGTGTTTCAGATCAAATCAAAGTTTATTGGTGGTGTACACAGTTTAGCAGATGTTATCGCAGGTGCAGCGGAATGGTTATGTTTCTATCTCCAACATTGCAGCAATATCTAGCAATACAATAACAATGCACACATCATCCACAAGTAACAAGTGTGTGTGTGTGTGTGTGTGCGCGTGTGTGTGTGTCGGCCTTAAGAACAGTGGCATGTAAAGCAGATATTGTGTTTATGGGGCTTGTATGGCATTAAAGACATCCATTGTACTGACACATTATATAGTCTACCAAGGCCTTTCAGATCCATACACATATTTATTACAGTAGTAGTTGTTAGCCAAGCATTGATGTTGTCATTCTCTCTCAGGTCCTGTCTCTTAGGATCACAGTAGAGGTGACAGCACAGTTGTAGAGCAGCAGCATGATATGATTACTTTATTCAGCCTTTATTACTTTCTTTTACATTTTAAATGGACAAAACTGTCGGGAACGATTACAGACTTGGATGAACGGTCAAAATCAGATTTGGAGTGTTCGAACACACATACACACCTACAAACACACACATGCAGACAAACACAGACACACACAGACACACACAGACACACACACACACACACACACACACACACACACACACACACACACACACACACACACACACACACACACAAAGTGCTTTAAGTGCTGGTAATGTCTGTCATGCTGCTCTGACATCAGTAGTTTAACGCAGGCAATCTGCTTAATATGCCCAATGTGAGACATTAGGTGTGTGTGTGTAGGATCCATTAGATTAGAACAACATTAAGGAGATTGGGAGATTTGGACTATATTGTTTTCTCACGGCACCGTGGAGAGGGCGATAAAATTACAAGGAACTAGAAATGATAGGTTTTAGCCCCAGTAAACATGTCCACATTGTCTCGGTGTGGGCCCAATTCGGGCTAAAATATTGGCCCCATCTAGGCTGCCCACATTGCGCCTTTGTTCATCGGCTCCACATTGGCCCCCAAAGCATTTGCCCAGTGTGGCTCAGTGTGGGCAGCCCAGATCTGGTGAGGCAGCTGTCACTTTGCCTGAAATACGCCCTTCTTTTCCCAGCAAACATGTCCAAATTGTCACGATTTGAACCCAATGCAGGCTAAAATATTGACCCCATGTAAGCTGCCCACATTGGGCCGATGCGCCTTCAATATTTAATATTTATTCAAACTTAATTCAGTGCATAAATTGCATAATTTTCTAATCTTACAGGTATTTAGGGAACGTGATACAATTTTTTCAGAAAGACAACCAACATACAGAATATATTTAACAAGAGAAACACTTATGGTGTTTCCTGGCCTGTGTTGGGTTGGTGTGGGCTAGCCTGTGTTGGGTTGGTGTGGGCTAGCCTGTGTTGGGTTGGTGTGGGCTAGCCTGTGTTGGGTTTGTGTGGGCTAGCCAGTGTTGGGTTTGTGTGGGCTAGCCTGTGTTGGGCTGAGTGCTGGTGTAGGATATCCGATGTTGGGCTGATGTGGGATTGGTGTGGGCTAGCCCGTGTTGGGTTGGTGTGGGCTAGCCCGTGTTGGGTTGGTGTGCGCTAGCTTGTGTTTGGTTGGTATGGGCTAGCCTGTGTTGGGTTGGTGTGCGCTAGCTTGTGTTTGGTTGGTATGGGCTAGCCTGTGTTGGGTTGGTGTGGGCTAGCCCGTGTTGGGTTGGTGTGGGCTAGCCCGTGTTGGGTTGGTGTGCGCTAGCTTGTGTTTGGTTGGTATGGGCTAGCCTGTGTTGGGTTGGTGTGGGCTAGCCTGTGTTGGGTTCGTGTGGGCTAGCCTGTGTTGGGCTAGTGTGGGCTAGCCTGTGTTGGGCTGGCTTAGGCTAGCCCACCTTGCCCACCAAATACCCACATGGGGCCAATGAGTTCATGTTTGCTGGGGAGTCAGAGAAAGAAAAGAGAACCTTTCCTCACAGCTATCTGCCTGAAGCTTGAATCCACATACTACTAAATGCAGGTTGGACTGGGCTGAGCCAGCCCAGAGAACATATTGATAAAGGGGACTTTTCTAATGCCTTCAAAGGCCTGCTTTAATGAATTGGACCCAGAGTTCCAATCAGCTCAAAACAATTTGTTTTAATGTCGTATATAGAGCTAGTCTTCATTCTATTTTAACAATCTTAAGAGCTGTAAACTAAATCCTATCTGGGCTCGGGGAGTAGCTCACTTACACTGTGTGTGTGTGTCTGTGTCTGTGTCTGTGTGTGCGCGTGCGTGAGAGAGAGAGAGTGAGAGAGAGAGAGAGACAGAGACAGAGAGAGACAGAGACAGACAGAGACAGACAGAGACAGAGAGAGACAGAGAGAGACAGAGAGAGACAGAGAGAGACAGAGACAGAGAGAGACAGAGACAGAGACAGAGACAGAGACAGAGA
>NW_026602232.1:0-22301 GCF_029448725.1 Salvelinus fontinalis | reverse complement strand
ATGGAGGTGTGTTCTAGTGGGTCTGGGCAGGTGTGATGTAGTTAATGGAGATGGAGGTGTGTTCTAGTGGGTCTGGGCAGGTGTGATGTAGTTAATGGAGATGGAGGTGTGATCTAGTGGGTCTGGGCAGGTGTGATGTAGTTAATGGAGATGGAGGTGTGTTCTAGTGGGTCTGGACAGGTGTGATGTAGTTAATGGAGATGGAGGTGTGCTCTAGTGGGTCAGGTGTGATGTAGTTAATGGAGATGGAGGTGTGTTCTAGTGGGTCTGGGCAGGTGTGATGTAGTTAATGGAGATGGAGGTGTGTTCTAGTGGGTCTGGGCAGGTGTGATGTAGTTAATGGAGATGGATGTGTGTTCTAGTGGGTCTGGGCAGGTGTGATGTAGTTAATGGAGATGGAGGTGTGTTCTAGTGGGTCTGGGCAGGTGTGATGTAGTTAATGGAGATGGAGGTGTGTTCTAGTGGCACTGGACAGGTGTGATGTAGTTAGTGGAGATGGAGGTGTGTTCTAGTGGGTCTGGGCAGGTGTGATGTAGTTAATGGAGATGGAGGTGTGTTCTAGTGGGTCTGGACAGGTGTGATGCAGTTAATGGAGATGGAGGTGTGTTCTAGTGGGTCTGGGTAGGTGTGATGTAGTTAATGGAGATGTGTTCTAGTGGGTCTGGGCAAGTGTGATGTAGTTAATGGAGATGGAGGTGTGTTCTAGTGGGTCTGGGCAGGTGTGATGTAGTTAATGGAGATGGAGGTGTGTTCTAGTGGGTCTGGGCAGGTGTGATGTAGTTAATGGAGATGGAGGTGTGTTCTAGTGGGTCTGGGCAGGTGTGATGTAGTTAATGGAGATGGAGGTGTGTTCTAGTGGGTCTGGGCAGGTGTGATGTAGTTAATGGAGATGGAGGTGTGTTCTAGTGGGCCTGGGCAGGTGTGATGTAGTTAATGTTTGTGTGATGTTGTTGTTTGTATGTTTTGTATTTTTATAAAATAAAATATTTTTCAAGTCCCGATGCAAAGTTAACCTCACTGTTCTATTTTTGGAGTTATTACAAAGTTACACCTTATTACATTAAACCAAACAGAATTCAGAAGAATGCCAAAGTCAGGTGTGAAGTAATATGGAGGACCAGCCTATTACCTATGATGTAAACTACAACAGAAATAACTTCAAATGTAGAACTTCAAATTAAACCAATAATTTGAACTCATGACTTGAGTGATAAAAGTAAACCAACGCTTTGGAAATACATAACACCTTCTCACCAAATATCAAAGAATGTTAGCTATATGCAGTTATCTTAGCCAGCCAGCTAACATTAGCTATATGCTGTTATCTTAGCCAGCCAGCTAACGTTAGCTACATGCAGTTATCTTAGCCAACCAGCTAACGTTAACTCTTTAGCCAACTAGCTATTAGCCTAACCAACGTGGCCAACCAGCACGGTTATGGTCAGCGAGACCAACTAACGTTACCGGATAAAAAGTTACAAAACTCCCCTAGTCTAATTCACAGATAACATGCTGAAAAGTAGTGATGGGGAAACAAAGCTGCCTGATCCATTGGCTCTTTCCTGCCAATTGTGTCAAGAATAGGTTCATTACTCAATGCTTTGAGCGACACAGAATTTAGAACAGCCACATTTCAACGTCAGCCACATTTCAACTTCACACGCGTTGCAGCGTAGCCATTATGTCATATACTAAACCACTGGCCGTGTTCGAGAGCATCAAATCCATGCTGCGTTGTGGGTAAACGGTGACTGGCTGACTGATTTATAAATAATAATGAGTAGTTATTCATGACGCAAGGTGATTTGTAAATTAGTCAGTCAGCAGCCACCTGCACTGTCGGCTGCAATGTCGAACGAGCCCAACACCAAACCAATCAGGTGTTCGACGAAATTATTCTTCAGACGTCATTGATCACGTGCTGCTGATAAAGTGACACTCCTTTGAATTATACCGCTTAGCGACTTCAGTACATGCCTCCAGTACATGCCTCCAGTCTCCAGTCTCAAACTTAACCCCGTTCCTGTTGAAGAAGATAATATCTGCTGGATGGAGAAAGAAGCTCTCGTGAAAGAGGAGGAAGAGGAGCCTGTTACAATACCAAAACAAGTAGAGGGTGAGGCTGTTACCGTGAAAGATGAAGAGAAAGACGTTTCAACATAGGAGCAGTATAGACCTAATCTGTTCATTATATACATCTACATGATGTATTGTTACACAATGTAGGAGCAGTATAGACCTAGTCTGTTCATTATACATCTACATGATGTATTGTTACACCATGTAGGAGCAGTATGGACCTACAGTAGCTAGCTGCTAATTTAGATGTATTTTGACTTAATGAAACTGCCTTAAATGTTCTGTAGTAAACATGTTTTATTCTCACTAATCAATCAACACATTCCTGTCTTTGTATGTCTCAATATAATAGTATTATTTAATTAAATCCATTTAAAATAATCTTTGTCTGAAAATAAAATATGATCCTCAACTGCGTTTCCCCTCCAGTCAGCAGACGGCGATGTGCGTCTTTCAGGCGACGCTGCCAGCGTGACGTATAATCTAGTGGACGGTTCTTCATAAACAGCTCGTCAACCACCTCGGTAGCTTGCTAGCCAACATAGCCGAAAGATTCAAGCTATTTACACGCTTTCGGTGTATATTAGCTACTGTGTTTTCGACACACTTAGGTCGTATCTAGTTGTTAACCTATTTAATATTACGTTATTTTGTATTAGTCAGCTATAGTAGCTGACTGGTTAAGTTAGCACTAGCCTAGTCGCTAATGATAGCTAGCTAGCTAACATCCCTGAACATGAGCTCACTAAACATCTCCCCTCTCGTTAAAGAAGAGGCGGTCTGCTGGACGGCGAAAGAAGCTCTGGGGCTAAACATTGTCGTGAAAGAGGAGAAGGAAGAAGAGGATGTTACAGTAAAACAAGAAGTAGAGGGTGAGGCTGTTACAGTGAAAGAAGAAGAGAAAGACGTTACAGTGAAAGAAGAGGAAGACGCGTTCAGAGTGAAAGAGGCAGAGGAGGTTACAGTAAAAGAAGAGGAGGAAGAGAAAGAAGAGGATGCCGTTTTTGAAGTGAAGAAGGAAGGGGAGATTACTGTCACATTGGAAGATGAAGAGGAGATAGGAGATCTGATTAACACCAGTAAGTACCGCCTTAAAATCGTTTTTAACTTTGGATATTCGGAGTTGGCTCGTCAATACCTCTTCAACGGAGGGCCCAGGATAATGACTTATATGTCTAGAATCAGACGACGTAGAGAGCAAGCTACCCCTTGTTTTCTCCGTTCCGTTTCCAAAAAGTGACTAAACATATATATTTGAGAAGGAACTATCTTCTGACCGCAGACTGGGGGCACGGTATGTAGTGATTTTAATGTAGTGATGATTTACAGCACACCGTGTCTCCCAATAGTGCCATGCGAGAGTTGTGTTGGCTACAACAAAGATTATGGATATACTGACAAGATTTCTCGCCGTCCTCACAAGGGGAGTTGTTGTCCACAAAGCGGCACTGCGGGTTGTCTAGCTCCCGCCTATCCTTTCTTTGGATTGGTGGATACATCTTATTATTGTAATCTATTGTTTATATTCTATGAGGGTTTTTGTCGTCAACCGCCTGTATTCAATGGAGAGAGATGCTAAGCTACTAGCATGAATATGCACCGCCTGTATTCAATGGAGAGAGATGCTAAGCTACTAGCATGAATATGCACCGCCTGTATTCAATGGAGAGAGATGCTAAGCTATTAGCATGAATATGCACCGCCTGTATTCAATGAAGAGAGATGCTAAGCTACTAGCATGAATATGCATAGCCTGTATTCAATGGAGAGAGATGCTAAGCTATTAGCATGAATATGCACCGCCTGTATTCAATGGAGAGAGATGCTAAGCTATTAGCATGAATATACACCGCCTGTATTCAATGGAGAGAGATGCTAAGCTACTAGCATGAATATGCACCGCCTGTATTCAATGGAGAGAGATGCTAAGCTATTAGCATGAATATGCATAACGATCTGGAGACAACTCCTATAGTGTTTTTTATCAAAGTTGTCGGTATGTCACGTGTCCACGTAACAACTTAAACATTACGAAACTTCTGTTGGATCAAGTAAACTTCACATAGCATATAAGCCATTCATTTTGTTGTTGACCAAATTCAACATTTTCCACATTGGGTTGATAATTTTTTTACTTGGATACAACCAACTGTAGCCTACTAGCATGACCTAGAGAGATACAACCTACTGTAACCTACTGGCATGACCTAGAGAGATACATCCTACTGTAGTCTACTGGCATGACCTATAGAGATACAACCTACTGTAACCTACTGGCATGACCTATAGAGATACAACCTACTGTAGCCTACTGGCATGACCTAGAGAGATACAACCTACTGTAACCTACTGGCATGACCTAGAGAGATACATCCTACTGTAACCTACTGGCATGACCTAGAGAGATACAACCTACTGTAACCTACTGGCATGACCTAGAGAGATACAACCTACTGTAGCTACTGGCATGACCTAGAGAGATACAACCTACTGTAGCCTACTGGCATGACCTAGAGAGATACAACCTACTGTAACCTACTGGCATGACCTCGAGAGATACAACCTACTGTAACCTACTGGCATGACCTATAGAGATACAACCTACTGTAGTCTACTGGCATGACCTATAGAGATACAACCTACTGTAGTCTACTGGCATGACCTATAGAGATACAACCTACTGTAACCTACTGGCATGACCTATAGAGATACAACCTACTGTAACCTACTGGCATGACCTAGAGAGTTACAACCTACTGTAACCTACTGGCATGACCTATAGAGATACAACCTACTGTAACCTACTGGCATGACCTATAGAGATACAACCTACTGTAACCTACTGGCATGACCTAGAGAGATACAACCTACTGTAACCTACTGGCATGACCTAGAGAGATACAGCCTACTGATATTCATGCATTTCTAAACTTTTTCTCTCACTTTTATGGGGTATTGTGATGTCATTATGGGGTATTGTGATGTCATTATGGGGTTTTCTGATGTCATTATGTCTGAAGATTGATAATTTAAAAAAAATGTAATCCATAAGGCTGTGCTGTAACAAAATGTGGTAAAAGGGAAGGGGTCTGAATGCATGTATGTTGTCCTGGGGTGTCGCAGATTTAAAAATATATATATATTTTCTTTCTACCAATTGATTGGTTGAAATGTTATGACGTGTATTTTTCCATATAGACACATAGAACTATATAGAACTTGAACTGAACTTATGCTTCAAGCGTTTGATTAAATAATTAACGCAAATGACCTGAGCCAGAGATCAATATAACCAGAAGGCAGAGATCAATATAACCAGAAGGCAGAGATCAATATAACCAGAAGGCAGAGATCAATATAACCAGAAGGAAATAACCAACCGACCTGCTGCTGGCCTTCCTAAATTCTGACGTTATGCTCCTGAAGTTTCCCGTAAAATCGGCAAACTTTTTCAATTTCCATTCAGAGTGACAATTTATCTGACCATTTCTACCGATCTTCGTGCCAGTTAGGAACGAGTTACAACACCTGTTTGGCCCCGCCACTTCCTGGGTCGTTGAATTAAATTTAAGGAATAAATTTGAGTCTCACGCTCATCACCTGTGGAAGATGGAGCTTCCAGCGAGGCGTGTATTTAATAGTATGTTGTACCTAGTTTCCCTCCTTCAGGGAACAGTAGAACAGTAGAACTTCAACTTAAATACTGGATCTTGCTGTCGGACAGTTTTTTTTGTATTCAGATCTCTGAAATGCTCTCTAACTACGTAACATTTAGTGGCTCCTTATGTTACACTGGGAAAACAGTTTTCATGGGCACAGAAATCCTAAATAATTTCAGAGTTTGCTAAATCCAATGGTTCTAACCGAGAGTCACCTTAACTTTATTGACAATACCCAAATTGATACTGTCATTAATGCGGTTCTTCAATAATTACACATAATTCTTAATACTGTAGCTGTTACAGTCACATGTTCAACTATCATCAGCTGATCCAGGAAATCATTTTCTGAATGACAGTCAAATGACAAACATCACGACATGCAACAACAACCAAAGTGCTTCTTCATTCATTACTCTGGTAAAGACAGTTATGCCGTGCTCCATGTTGGATCCAACATCCCTAACAAATTGGTGTTTATAATGTTATTGTCTGCTTGATTTACTGTAGGGTCTCGTTAGTCTGTTTGCACACAGAGATACTTAGCTCATAATGTGTAGAGAACTGTTCCTTGATGGATAGGCTATTGTACAACACACAGAGCTATTTTCCATTATTTGTTGTTTGGTGAAGTTATGGGTCCTACAGTAGGTCTATGGTATTGTTAGGTGAAGTTATGGGTTCTACAGTAGGTCTATGTTATAGTTATGGGTCCTACAGTAGGTATATGTTTTTGTTAGGTCAAGTAATGGGTCCTAGAGTAGGTCTATGTTGTTGTTATGGGTCCTAGAGTACACTATGTGTGTCATGCAATAACAACCAAAGTGCTTCTTTGTTCATTACAGGTATATTTGTTGTTAGGTGAAGTTATGGGCCAATTTGGCAAACAGTGTACAAACCCTCATTGTGAGGTTGATGGAAAAGCTAGACAAAGAGCATTTTACTGGTTGAAGTGTTTTTTAAATACAAAGCGGTTGATTTGCGATGATGACACAAACATTATATTAAGCAGGACATTCAAACGATCCTTACAATTATAATCCAAAGTAGTGTGAAATGTACTCATAAGCAACCTGGAAATGGAGGCTACTCCCATGAGTTTTCCCCCATTCACATTCAGAATACATTGTGAAAAACTAAAATCTTTGCTCACCATTTTTGCTCCAGGCAGATGTAACGGATCTAACTTTACGTCGTCCCCTCGCCCCGACACGGGCGCGAACCAGGGACCCTCTGCACACATCAACAACGGTTGCCCACGAAGCACGGTCGTTACCCATCGCTCCACAAAGGCCACGGCAACCCTACTTAAGTCTCAGAGCAAGTGACGTAACTGATTGAAATGCTACTAGCGCGCACCCGCTAACTAGCTAGCCATTTCACATCCGTTACACTCACCCCCCTTTCAACCTCCTCCTTTTCCGCAGCAACCAGTGATCCGGGTCAACAGCATCAATGTCACAGTATAACTTTAAACCGTCCCCTCGCCCCGACACGGGCGCGAACCTGGGACCCTCTGCACACATCAACAACAGTCAACCACGAAGCGTCGTTACCCATCGCTCCACAAAAGCCGCGGCCCTTGCAAAGCAAGGGGCAACACTACTTAAGTCTCAGAGCAAGTGACGTAACTGATTGAAATGCTACTAGCGCGCACCCGCTAACTAGCTAGCCATTTCACATCCGTTACACTCACCCCCCTTTCAACCTCCTCCTTTTCCGCAGCAACCAGTGATCCGGGTCAACAGCATCAATGTAACAGTATAATTTTACGTCGTCCCCTCGCCCCGACACGGGCGCGAACCAGGGACCCTCTGCACACATCGACAACAGTCACCCACGAAGCAGCGTTACCCATTGCTCCACAAAAGCCACGGCAACCCTACTTAATGTCTCAGAGCAAGTGACGTAACTGATTGAAATGCTACTAGCGCGCACCCGCTAACTAGCTAGCCATTTCACATCCGTTACACAGATATACTACGTCCATAACTAGTGGTTTCCTCATTACCAGATATACTACAGCCATAACTAGTGGTTTCCTCATTAGCAGATATACTACATCCATAACTATCGGTTTCCTCATAAGCTGGGAGGAGTTTCTACAACCAAATTGCATTTGCATCGCCCTCGTGCCGCAATTTTATTAAACACAGAAAGGAGCCTATATTGGAGACCAAAAGTCGTCTGGCACACTGCTTAGAGTTTCAACAACATGAATAACTTATTTCAAGTCTACAAGCTTAGATGTTACTACTAATGTGAAAACAAGACAAAATATGACTATTCTTGCTCATTTTAAGACAAATGTCAAATAATCATTACATTCATTACAGACGTCAATTGTTGTACAACTTCATGGCTACGCTGTTGGCATCACTTTTTACAGTGGATTTCCGCTGTTGTGGGCCTTTAACCATCTGTCTGACTTTGTTGTTCACACAGGAGAGAGACGGGACTACCGTGGGTCTTCTGGGGAGCCTCAACAACCTCATGATGCTGACAAGGCAGAGAAGAGTCTCTCCACATCAGAACACCTCAAGAAACACCTGCAGAGATCCACAGGGAAGAAACCTCGCTGCTGCTCTGACGGTGGGAAGAGATTCACCTCCTCAGCAGGCATTAAAATTCATCAGAGAATCCACACAGTGGAGAAACCTTATAGCTGTACTCAATGTGGGAAGAGTTTTACCCATTCAACCAGCCTGATATCACACCAGAGAACACACACAGGAAAGACATCTTACATCTGTAGCTGTGGTATATGTGGGAAGAGTTTTACTCGGCTAAGCACCCTGATATCACACCAGAGAACACACACAGGAGAGAAACGAGAGCAACCGTATAGCTGTGATGAATGTGGGAAGAGTTTTTATACATCTAGCCATCTTATTGTACACCAAAGAACACACACAGGAGAGAAACCGTATAGTTGTACTCAGTGTGGGAAGAGTTTTTTTACATCTAGCTATCTGAAGAGGCACCAGAGAACACACACAGGAGAGAAACCTTTTAGCTGTACTCAATGCGGTAAGAGTTTTACTCAGCTAAGCAACCTGATATCACACCAGAGAACACACTCAGGAGAGAAACCGTATAGCTGTAATGAATGTTGGAAGAGTTTTACTCACCTAAGCAGCCTGACATCACACCAGAGAACACACACAAGAGATAAACCATATAGCTGTCATGAATGTGAGAAGAGTTTTATTAGCCTAAGCAGCCTGATGTCACACCAGAGAACACACACAGGAGAGAAACTTTATAGCTGTACTCAATGTGGGAAGAGTTTTAATACATCCAGCATTCTGACTAGACACCAGAGAACACACACAGGAGAGAAACCGTTTAGCTGTGATCAATGTGGGAAGAGTTTTACTCAGCTAAGCGGCATGATATCACACCGGAGAACACACACGGGAGAGAAACCATATAGCTGTGATCAATGTGGGAAGAGTTTTGCTACATCTGGCCAGCTGACTTCACACCAGATAACACACACAGGAGAGAAACGTTATAGCTGTGATCAATGTGGGAAGAGTTTTGTTCAATCTGGCAATCTAAAAGTTCACCAGAGAACACACACAGGAGAGAAATCTTATAGCTGTAATCAATGTGACAATAGATACTCTAATAAAAGGTGTCTGATCAAACATCAGAAAATACATGAAGGAGTTGTTTCATGATATCAATAAAATGATGTCACAATGTAGAATGTTGTAGGAGTATTTTAATGATGTCACAATGTAGAACCCTAAATGTTTGTCCCCTGTTCTATTAATTTCAACATGATATGGATATTAGCCTCAGGGGGAAAATCCAGGCTCTGAAATGGAAGAGTACTATTTATGTGATTTAACAAAAAGTGACTAACACAAAAAGAGCTGTGTTACACTTACCACGTTGGTGACCCACTTGAATCAAAATGCAACACTTCAAAATGTAGCTAGTTGTTTACCACAAATTGTCCTCTAATCAGGGATGTACACATTACTCCCAGATTCTGTGTGGTTTTTGAGCTGTTAGTTTTAACAGGACGTGCAACCTCATCTCCCTCCTGTCACACAGTTGATTTCAACATGATATCGATGAGTGATGACAAATAAGTGTTGTGTTCCTTTCTTTAGCGACCCCTACATTTAAATGCATCACTCCAATATGTAGCTGACTGTCTTCTGCAGGTTGTCCACTAATCAGTGAGGTAAAATATATCTCCCATTTCCATGTGTTTTTTTGTTGTGTTAGTTTCAACAGCACGTACAACCTGATTTCCCCCCTAATTAATATCAGTGATTTATTGCTACTTGTCAAAACAACAGCGTTTTTGGTGCTTGTGCAGTTAATAAGGAGCTTGTTTAAAAAATACAAGTAATGTGATTATTGTGGCAGTTTGTGTATATCGTACATTTTATGTTTAGGTTTTCAATATATCACAAACTGTTTCTGCATATTGGTTATTGATTTAGACACATTATAACTGTGTTTTGACATTGGCCCACTGTTCCTAGGCCGTCGTTGTTAAATAAAAAGTAGAGTTCTAGAATCTAGTGAGTTTAAGGATTCTATAGAAAGAAAAATGCTGCCATTTTAATATTTGAGAAATTAACCAATGATATTAGGCCACTCTTGGCCATGATTACAGACACCTGTGTGTCTTGACGCTATATATAAACGAGTCAACCCGCAGTGTCTGTGATTGTACCTTGATGAAGACAGCTTGCCTGTCGAAACGTTGGTAAATTAAATATTTTTGCATCTGAGCTAGTGTGCGGCTCTCCTTTATTTTTTGAGGTTGGACTTTAGCACGTCTAGATCGTTAGCACGTAGGACGCACTGATTGGTGTCACCTCGTTAGTCTGTATGTGTTACACCTGTGCTGGCTTGTCCATCTCGTTAGTGGGAAGGTGTTTCACCTGAGCTGGTCCAGGTTCTATTTAAGAGTGTCTGGCCCAGTGCTCCAGTTGTCTTGATAGATGTGGAGAGTCAACACCTTTAGTTGCTCCACCTTTTTGGTTTGCTTCCTGTCTTTAAGTTTGGTGTGGGTTTTTCTTTTGTTTGCCTCTTCTTGGGCAGATTTAGTGGGTGTCATGGTGGGTGTCTTTTAGGTCCCAGTTGTTACCAGTCAATTTTCAATCGATGCCCCGTAGTGTCTTTCAGAGCCCCTCCTAAAAAACAAGTTATGTTTTGGGTTGGATGTAGCATTATATTGTTAAAATTTGAATCAATGGCATTTCCTTTGCAATGCTCATTAGTCTTTCAGTTGTTCTTCGTTTTTTTATCCTCAATATTTCTGTTTTTTTTTCATTGTTTTTTTTCTGAGAAGCCATTGTGTTGCATCCATGTCTGAAATGTGCTTAGGTCCCAGTTGTTGTTACTAGTCAATTTACAGTGGACACCCTTATAGTGCCTTTCAGAACCCTCCTAAAAAACAAGCTAATATTTTGGGTTGGTTATTGCATCCAATAAATATTTTAATCAATGGAATTTCCTTAAAATGTTCATTATTCTTCTGTTTGTGTACTAACTTTTTGATTATTTTCATTGTCTTTTATTTGTTTTTTTCTTGTTCCTGTTCCATTCATGCCTGAAATGTGCTGTATAAATAAAGCTTGGTTTGATTTCAACAACATTTTATTTTTATTTCACCTTTATTTCACCAGGTGACCATGATGTCATAATGATAGTTTAACCAGGTGGCCATGATGTCATAATGATAGTTTAACCAGGTGACCATGATGTCATAATGATAGTTTAACCAGGTAGGCCATGATGTCATAATGATAGTTTAACCAGGTAGGCCAGTTGAGAACAAGTTCTCATTTACAACTGCGACCTGCCAAGATAAAGCAAAGCAGTGCGACAAAAAAACAACACATTTACATTTACATTTAAGTCATTTAGCAGACGCTCTTATCCAGAGCGACTTACAAATTGGTGCATTCACCTTATGACATCCAGTGGAACAGCCACTTTACAACAGTGCATCTAACTCTTTTAAGGGGGGGGGGGGGTTAGAAGGATTACTTTATCCTATCCTAGGTATTCCTTAAAGAGGTGGGGTTTCAGGTGTCTCCGGAAGGTGGTGATTGACTCCGCTGACCTGGCGTCGTGAGGGAGTTTGTTCCACCATTGGGGTGCCAGAGCAGCGAACAGTTTTGACTGGGCTGAGTGGGAACTGTACTTCCTCAGAGGTAGGGAGGCGAGCAGGCCAGAGGTGGATGAACGCAGTGCCCTTGTTTGGGTGTAGGGCCTGATCAGAGCCTGAAGGTACGGAGGTGCCGTTCCCCTCACAGCTCCGTAGGCAAGCACCATGGTCTTGTAGCGGATGCGAGCTTCAACTGGAAGCCAGTGGAGAGAGCGGAGGAGCGGGGTGACGTGAGAGAACTTGGGAAAGTTGAACACCAGACGGGCTGCGGCGTTCTGGATGAGTTGTAGGGGTTTAATGGCACAGGCAGGGAGCCCAGCTAACAGCGAGTTGCAGTAATCCAGACGGGAGATGACAAGTGCCTGGATTAGGACCTGCGCCGCTTCCTGCGTGAGGCAGGGTCGTACTCTGCGAATGTTGTAGAGCATGAACCTACAGGAACGGGTCACCGCCTTGATGTTAGTTGAGAACGACAGGGTATTGTCCAGGATCACGCCAAGGTTCTTAGCACTCTGGGAGGAGGACACAATGGAGTTGTCAACCGTGATGGCGAGATCATGGAACGGGCAGTCCTTCCCCGGGAGGAAGAGCAGCTCCGTCTTGCCGAGGTTCAACTTGAGGTGGTGATCCGTCATCCACACTGATATGTCTGCCAGACATGCAGAGATGCGATTCACCACCTGGTTATCAGAGGGGGGAAAGGAGAAGATTAATTGTGTGTCGTCTGCATAGCAATGATAGGAGAGACCATGTGAGGATATGACAGAGCCAAGTGACTTGGTGTATAGCGAGAATAGGAGAGGGCCTAGAACAGAGCCCTGGGGGACACCAGTGGTGAGAGCACGTGGTGCGGAGACAGATTCTCGCCACGCCACCTGGTAGGAGCGACCTGTCAGGTAGGACGCAATCCAAGCGTGGGCCGCGCCGGAGATGCCCAGCTCGGAGAGGGTGGAGAGGAGGATCTGATGGTTCACAGTATCAAAGGCAGCCGATAGGTCTAGAAGGATGAGAGCAGAGGAGAGAGAGTTAGCTTTAGCAGTGCGGAGCGCCTCCGTGACACAGAGAAGAGCAGTCTCAGTTGAATGACTAGTCTTGAAACCTGACTGATTTGGATCAAGAAGGTCATTCTGAGAGAGATAGCAGGAGAGCTGGCCAAGGACGGCACGTTCAAGAGTTTTGGAGAGAAAAGAAAGAAGGGATACTGGTCTGTAGTTGTTGACATCGGAGGGATCGAGTGTAGGTTTTACACAGAGTTACACATAAACAAACGTACAGTCAGTAACACAAAATATATATATACAGTGTGTGTAAATGGAGTACGGAGGTAAGGCAATAAATAGGCCCATAGTGGCGAAATAACTACAATCTAGCAATTAAATGGATCAAACAGATCAATCCCACATTTCCAGCCTGCTGAAGGCGTGGTGGAGTGGTAAACACCACCCCCGGCTCTACCGGGGGCTCGAGGTGGTCTCCCACAGCTCTGCTGGTGGAGTGGTAAACACCACCCCCGGCTCTACCGGGGGCTCGAGGTGGTCTCCCACAGCTCTGCTGGTGGAGTGGTAAACACCACCCCCGGCTCTACCGGGGGCTCGAGGTGGTCTCCCACAGCTCTGATGGTGGAGTGGTAAACACCACCCCCGGCTCTACCGGGGGCTTGAGGTGGTCTCCCACAGCTCTGATGGTGGAGTGGTAAACACCACCCCCGGCTCTACCGGGGGCTTGAGGTGGTCTCCCACAGCTCTGCTGGTGGAGTGGTAATCACCACCATCACTCCAAGCCGCGTTATAAAACACTCAAAGTAATGGATATGGAGCATCTATGGCCTCAGTTACACCTGGCACCTAAATGTGACTTCTGTCATCTGATCACTCCAAGCTGCATTAGGTTCAGATCTACCAGGATGGGCCTTTGACATAATCTGGAAGCAGCCAAGCCACTAAAAATACATAAGCAATGTCAAAAGATGAGTGGGGAAAAGTACATTTTACACAAGTGACCTTCATAATAAATCAAATGTTATTTGTCACATACAGATGTTATTGCGGGTGTAGCGAAATGCTTGTGTTTCTAGCTCCAACAGTGCAGTAATATCTCACAATTTCACAACAAATACCTAATACACACAAATCTAAGTAATGGAATAAGAATATATGGATGAGCGATGTCAGAGTGGCATAGACTGATACAATAGTATAGGGTAGAATACAGTATATACATATGAGATTAGTAATACATAGACTAAGATACAGTAGAATAGGATAGAATACAGTATATACATATGAGATGAGTAATACATAGACTAAGATACAGTAGAATAGGATAGTATACAGTATATACATATGAGATGAGTAATACATAGACTAAGATACAGTAGTATAAGATAGAATACAGTATGAGATGAGTAATACATAGACTTAGATACAGTAGAGTAGGATAGAATACAGTATATACATATGAGATGAGTAATACATAGACAGATACAGTAGAATAGGACAGAATACAGTATATACATATGAGATGAGTAATACATAGACTAAGATACAGTAGAATAGGATAGTATACAGTATATACATATGAGATGAGTAATACATAGACTAAGATACAGTAGTATAAGATAGAATACAGTATGAGATGAGTAATACATAGACTTAGATACAGTAGAGTAGGATAGAATACAGTATATACATATGAGATGAGTAATACATAGACAGATACAGTAGAATAGGACAGAATACAGTATATACATATGAGATGAGTAATACATAGACTAAGATACAGTAGAATAGGATAGAATACAGTACATACATATGAGATGAGTAATACATAGACTAAGATACAGTAGAATAGGATAGAATACAGTATATACATATGAGATGAGTAATACATAGACTAAGATACAGTAGAATAGGATAGAATACAGTATATACACATGAGATGAGTAATACATAGACTAAGATACAGTAGAATAGGACAGAATACAGTATATACATATGAGATGAGTAATACATAGACTAAGATACAGTAGAATAGGATAGAATACAGTATATACATATGAGATGAGTAATACATAGACTACAACTGCCTAGCCAGTTGTAGCGCATTCTTGGGTGCAATGTTCACGTTCCCGTACTGACTGACTGTGTGGAGGCTCATTGCTTTAATGTTACGTTAGCCTACATGCTATACTAGCAAAAACAAATATTGTATAGCTGTTGGCTATATTAGCCACGACTTACCGTTCTTTGCGCAGCTTCAAATGTCGAACAAAGTTGGAAGTTGTTGCGCCTCCGTCTGATGTTTTGCAAGTTGCAATCCGTTTTTTGTTGATACAGCGTATTCTTTATATCCGAAAAGAACAAAAACTTAATTACATCAAGCTTCCCAATGGTAAAACGTTTGATTTAATTACATCAAGCGTCCCAATGGTAAAACGTTTGATTTAATTACATCAAGCGTTCCAATGGTAAAACGTTTGATTTAATTACATCAAGTGTCCCAATGGTAAAACGTTTGATTTAATTACATCAAGTGTTCCAATGGTAAAACGTTTGATTTAATTACATCAAGTGTTCCAATGGTAAAACGTTTGATTTAATTACATCAAGCGTTCCAATGGTAAAACGTTTGATTTAATTACATCAAGTGTTCCAATGGTAAAACGTTTGATTTAATTACATCAAGCGTTCCAATGGTAAAACGTTTGATTTAATTACATCAAGTGTTCCAATGGTAAAACGTTTGATTTAATTACATCAAGTGTTCCAATGGTAAAACGTTTGATTTAATTACATCAAGTGTTCCAATGGTAAAACGTTTGATTTAATTACATCAAGCGTTCCAATGGTAAAACGTTTGATTTAATTACATCAAGTGTTCCAATGGTAAAACGTTTGATTTAATTACATCAAGTGTTCCAATGGTAAAACGTTTGAGTTCATTGTGACACGTCACGTTGCTGTTTATTGCCACGTTGGGATGCAACCTTTTTTTAACCAGTTCTGATGGTTGTTAAAAGTGGGATTTTGACATTATTATCGTTAAATCAACACACTGGACACTCCCAACACTCCCACCTATCAATCTCTTTGGCACCGTAGACATCAAGTCACTTGACAGTAATGTTCCATACAATGTTGCATTCCATTTTTGAAAGGTCATTTTCATTGAAGACAATGAAAGTTATTAACATTCCATAAAATTTTAAATCAAGGCTGAGGCTCAAATAGTCGCCTTCACTTTACTTAAAGTGTAGGAAGCAGTGGAGTAAAACAATTTACTCACCAGTAACAACAGCATTGCCTTAAAGTCGCACATGATGATGTAATGACATCACAATACCCCATAATGACATCACAATACCCCATAATGACATCTATATGATGTATTGTTACACCATGTAGGAGCAGTATGGACCTAGTCTGTTCATTATATACATCTACATGATGTATTGTTACACCATGTAGGAGCAGTATGGACCTAGTCTGTTCATTATATACATCTAGATGATGTATTGTTACACCATGTAGGAGCAGTATGGACCTAGTCTGTTCATTATATACATCTACATGATGTATTGTTACACCATGTAGGAGCAGTATAGACCTAGTCTGTTCATTATATACATCTAGATGATGTATTGTTACACCATGCAGGAGCAGTATAGACCTAGTCTGTTCATTATATACATCTACATGATGTATTGTTACACCATGTAGGAGCAGTATAGACCTAGTCTGTTCATTATATACATGATGTATTGTTACACCAATTAGGAGCAGTATAGACCTAGTATGTTCATTATATACATCTACATGATGTATTGTTACACCATGTAGGAGCAGTATGGACCTAGTCTGTTCATTATATACATCTACATGATGTATTGTTACACCACGTAGGAGCAGTATAGACCTAGTGTGTTCATTATATACATGATGTATTGTTACACCATGTAGGAGCAGTATAGACCTAGTCTGTTCATTATATACATCTACATGATGTATTGTTACACCATGTAGGAACAGTATAGACCTAGTCTGTTCATTATATACATCTACATGATGTATTGTTACACCATGTAGGAGCAGTATGGACCTACAGTAGCTAGCTACTTATTTAGATGTAGTATGACTTAATGAAACTGCCTTAAATGTGCTGTAGTAAACATTTTTATTCGCACTAATCGATCAACACATTCCTGTCTTTATGTCTCAATATAATGGTATTATTCAATTAATTCCATTTACAATAATCTTTGTCTGAAAATAAAATATGATCCTCAACTGCGTTTCCCCTCCAGTCAGCAGACGGCGATGTGCGTCTTTCAGGCGTCGCTGCCAGCGTGACGTATAATCTAGTGGACGGTTCTTCATAAACAGCTCGTCAACCACCTCGGTAGCTTGCTAGCCAACATTCCCGAAAGATTCAAGCTATTTAGACGCTTTCGGTGTATATTAGCTACTGTGCTAGCTAGCTAACATCCCCGAACATGAGGTCAGTAAGCTTCTCCCCTCTTGTTAAAGAAGAGGAGATCTGCTGGACGGAGAAAGAAGCTCTGGGGCTGAACATTGTCGTGAAAGAGGAGGAGGAAGAAGAGGATGTCACAGTGAAACAAGAAGTAGAGGGTGAGGCTGTTACGGTGAAAGAAGAAGAGAAAGACGTTTCAGTGAAAGAAGAGGAAGAGGCGTTCAGAGTGAAAGAGGAGGAGGATGTTACAGTAAAAGAAGAGGAGAATGATGTGAAAGAGGAGGACGCAGTTATTGGTGTGAAAGAGGAGGAGGGGGAGATTACTGTCACATTGGAGGAAGAAGAGGAGGTTGGAGATCTGTTTAACCCCAGTAAGTACCGTCTCTGCAGTCGTTGAACCAATATGCAGTAAAGGGGTTCTACACTTTAATGTTGTTCTGTAGGAATGGCTGAAGCTACACTGTAACGTGTAGAACATCAAGAGTGGACCATCAACAAAACGTTAACAATTGATCAAATGCATCCAATGACAATGCCTGAAATACTGTAGTCCTCAATATCTCCTATTCGCTTAGCCCAAAATGTAGTCTTAAAGGGGCAACCAGCAGTTGTTACATCCATTTTGGGACTTATACATTAATGATATGTACCCATCTGTTTCTTTAAGAATTCACTTATAAATGCCTCATGAGCTTAGTTCAACTGTTGTACCCCATCAGAACCCAAAATATGAGCTTTTTTTACTCCAATGTTTGTCAGTAAATATAAACAAACACTGTATATCCTCAAAACATGGTTAAAACTAGAATGTTGATATCATGGATGGTTGCATTTCTTCAGCCCCATCCCTCAGCTTTTTACCGAAACGGGCAGGGAGTACGCTTTGTTATTGTTTCTACTGCTGATTGCTGCCCCCGTTACTCCTCAAGGTCCAAGGACTGTATGTTATTTTCAGAGGTAGACTGGCTCTGGCAGCTAAAATAGTCAAATATTCCATCTAAATGGGAATCCATTCTCTTTTTTATTTTATTTTTAATTTTTATCCCATTTTCTGCCCAATTTTCGTGGTATCCAATCGCTAGTAATTACTACCTTGTCTCATCGCTACAACTCCCGTACGGGCTGGGGAGAGACGAAGGTCGAAAGCCATGCGTCCTCCGAAGCACAACCCAACCAGCCGTACTGCTTCTTAACACAGCGCGCCTCCAAACCGGAAGCCAGCCGCACCAATGTGTCGGAGGAAACACCGTGTACCTGGCCCCCTTGGTTGGCGCGCACTGCGCCCGGCCCGCCACAGGAGTCGCTGGAGCGTGATGGGACAAGGATATCCCTACCGGCCAAACCCTCCCTACCCCGGACGACGCTATGCCAATTGTGCGTCGCCCCACGGACCTTCCGGTCGCGGCCGGCTGCGACAGAGCCTGGGTGCGAACCCAGAGACTCTGGTGGCGCAGTTAGCACTGCGGTGCAGTGCCCTAGACCACTGCGCCACCCGGGAGGCCCCGGGAATCCATTCTCAATTGCGATACATTTCTAGAAACATAAATCGCTCTACTTTCATATCAATTCAGAATAATTTCACACAATACTTTCATATCACATCAAAATAAGTAACCAGTCGCGATACCCCAAACGGTAAACCAAATTCGTTTCTCGTAATTTCACCTTTCTTTAGGCTTCTTTTTCTTATTTGGACTTTATATGGCGGTTGGAAACCAACTTTAAGGTGCATTACGACCATCATCTGGACTGGAGTGTGGACCTCAGTTCATCTTTCAATCACCCACGTGGGTATATACCAAGATAGTCATGAAGAGGGCACAACTAAACCTTTTCCCCCTCAGGAGACTGAAAAGATTTGGCATGGGTCCCCAGAGCCTCAAAAGGTAATACAGCTGCACCATCGAGAGCATCCTGACCGGTTGCATCACCACCTGGTATGGCAACTGCTCGCCATCTGAACCTAAGGCGCTACAGAGGGTAGTGCGAATGGCCCAGTACATCACTGTGGCAAAGCTTCCTGCCATCCAGGACCTATATAATAGGCGGTGTCAGAGGAAAGCCCACAAAATTGTCAGAGACTCCAGTCACCCACCCCAGACTCCAGTCATCTAGACTGTTTTCTCTGCTACCGCACGGCAAGTGGTACCGCAGCGCCAAGTCTAGAACCAAAAGCCTCCTCAACAGCTTCTACCCCCAAGCCATAAGACTGCTGAACAATTCGTAAAATCACCACCGGACAATTTACATTGACCCCCCCCCCCCCCCCCCCTGCACTGCTGCTACTCACTGGTTGTTTGTTTTCTATGCATAGTCACTACATTCCCCCACCTTCATGTACAGATTACCTCAACTAGCCTGTACCCCCGCACACTGACTCGGTACTGGTGCCCCCTGTATATAGCCTCCACACTGACTCAGTACCGGTGCCCCCTGTATATAACCCCCACACTGACTCAGTACCGGTGCCCCCTGTATATAGCCTCCACACTGACTCGGTACCAGTGCCCCCTGTATATAGCCTCGTTATTGTTATTCTCATTGTGTTACTTTTTATTATTACTTTTTATTTTAGTCTACTTGGTAAACGTTTTCTTCTTGAACTGCACTGTTGGTTAAGGGCTTGTAAGTAAAGCATTTCACGGTAAAGTCTAATTTGGTGTCTTGACGGATTTGTAAAAAACGGTTTGTCATAAAACACTATATATATATATTTTTTTAAATGTTGCTGACACCCCTCCCCAGAGGTGTCTCATTATTGGGATTCATTGCTGATTCCTACCTGTAGCTCACTATGAGGTGTCTAGTGATACAGGTTAAGGGCCCTGTTGGAGATTGGTGGTTGGTAGCGGAGTCGAGGGAACAAGCAGGGTTGGACAGGGCCATGTTATTATCTCACACGCAGTCTCTGTGGTTCATATGAACCCCATTCCTGGGAATTAGATTTGATTACAAATCGCCCCTGTCTGTTACCACAGAAGGGTTCCGTTCTGTCCCATTCCCAGCTAGGTTACGAGGTGCTTTGTCACCAGTAAGCAGTCATAAGCAGTCTTATGGCTATGATAGGGGAAACCTCCATGCTTATTATAGAAAAAGTATTTAGGGGAAAACTATTTAGTAAACTGAAATAAAATAACAAACCTGTTTGAAAAATGAAACTATTCCAAAACTAGTAAGACGTGTTTGTTGTTGTAAATGTTATATATTTTTTGTCTTTTTTGTATGTATTGCAATATATTTCAATCTCCTTTTCCATGTTTAAATTAAATAAACCTTCCGGACCTTCCAGTCATAACATTACATATAAAATAATTTGGGCCCTCAGTTTCCTGCTCCATTGAGTTCTGGACAGACACAGCTGTAGGCTATTTGTGCAAAGGATAAGAAGTAATCAGGTATTTTATGACATTTCCACTGGATCAGAGCATTACGTTTTTCCCTTTTATGCTGAGTGGTTATCGAAAGGGTGAGAGCTGGGAATATTTTTTTTAAATACTTTTTTGTCAGCATTCGCAGCACTTTTTGTCATTTGCAATTGATTTTGATTAGACTTTGTTTACTTGCTGTTTGGAGGTGAAGAAAAAGTTACTTTGAGAAGCTCCACAACTAATTAGTGGTGCAGCGTTAAGACAATGAGAAATACTATCAGACATCCCCAAATGGGCACATTTATAGGCCTACATTTGTGTGCAGGCCAGGTAGATTAATCCTACTTCTATATGGGTAATCAGGTGTGCGTCCTTACTCAACATTGACAGGAGTGTTTCAAACAAAAGACAATTAAAAAATTGACAAAACTGACGCATTTAGTGTCTCCTTATGTTACGCTGGGAAAACAGTTTTCATGGACACAGAAATCCTAAATAACTTCAGAGTTTGCAAAATCCAATGGTTTTAACCGAGAGTCACCTTAACTGTCATTAACGCGGTTCTTCAATAATTACACATCATTCTTAATACTGTAGCTGTTTAGTTAGTCACATGTTCATCTATCATCAAGTGATCCAGGAAATAATTTTCTGAATGCCAGTCAAATGACAAACATCACAGCATGCAACAACAACCAAAGTGCTTCTTCATTCATTACTCTGGTAAAGACAGTTATGCCGTGCTCCACGTTGGATCCAACATCCCTAACAAATTGATGTTTATAATGTTGATTTACAGTAGGGTCTTGTTAGTCTGTTTGCACACAGATATACTTTGCTCATAATGTGTAGAGAACTGTTCCTTGATGGATCGGCTATTGTACAACACACAGAGCTATTTTCCTTTATTCAGGACATTTAGACAAAGACATTTTAGTTTCCATGTTTCATCTGAAATATTAAATTGTTTATAGTCCCAGGTCTATGTTATTGTTAGGGGAAGTTATGGGTCCTACAGTAGGTCTATGTTGTTGTTATGGGTCCTACAGTAGGTCTATGTTATTGTTTGGTGAAGTTATGGGCCAATTTGTCAAACACTTAGTGTACAAACCCTCATTGTCAGGCTGATGGCGAAGCCAAAGAACATTTTACTGGTTGAAGTGTTTCAGTATAAAGCAATTGATTTGCGGCAATAACACACACACATTAAGCAGGAGATTCAAATGAGCCTTACCATTATAATCCAAAGTAATGTGAAATGGACTCATAAGCAACCTGTAAATGGAGGCTATTATTGCTGTCAGCCTATGAGAACTCCCCTGAGTTTTCCCCCACGGTGGTGAATTAGTGAATAGACACCAGAGGTTAATGTGAGTTTCCCTGAGTAGCACTCCTGATCTTGTGCTGTAATATTCAGAGTACATTGTGAAAAACTAAAATCTTTGCTCACCATTTTTGCTCCAGGCATATATACTACATCCATAACTTGTGGTTTCCTCATTACCAGATATACTACATCCATAACTAGTGGTTTCCTCATTACCAGATATACTACATCCATAACTAGTGGTTTCCTCATTA